>NC_086263.1:11205000-11210000 GCF_021018805.1 Prinia subflava | reverse complement strand
GCGCTGGGAGAGTGCGGGTGGCGGCTTTGGCTTTTGAGCAGCTTCTTCTCATGCTTTCTCTTCTTCTTCTCCATCTTCTCCAGCTCCTTCCGGGCGATCTCCTCGGGGTCCATGGGCTCCCCGCTGCACGTCGTGGGGTGGGAGTTGTGAGCCGGCCGCCCCGGGCCCTTCTTCGTGTTCTCTTTCTTTCTCCATTTGGCCCGGCGGTTTTGGAACCAGACCTACACACCGAACAACGAGAAGCAATTAACACCCAGCGCACCGGCCCCCCGCGGTGGCCAGGGCGGTGGGAGGGGGCGCAGGGGAGAAGCGCAGCTCAGGCCTCCCTCGTCCACCCCTTCGAGGTGCCGGCAGCCCCATCCACAGGACCGGGCCTCTGAGAAAGGGAGAGCAGGGAAGGGGGCAGGAAGAAATATCCACACTTCTTTAAAAGGGTAGGGGGAAATAAACAGCAAGAGGGGGGTGCACACTCACGCACACACACGCTGCACCCTGCCCGCACCGGCGCCACGGGGAGGAGAAGGGATTCCACAGCCCCCCGGCTGTTCCCCGCGGCCGAGAGGTGCAGAAGCACCGATGGCTGGCCCGATTCCCCCGCAGCAGCACGCGAAATGCGATAGACACAGCACAATAAGCGGCTGGGGCTGAGGGCGTGCGGGGGGGACACGACGGACGGTGCCTCGCCCAGACGTGCGGAGCTCGGACCTCCTGCCCCTCCCGGGACACGGAGCAGAGGGGTTGGATCAGCCCAGCGTGGGGTTTGGTTGGGTTCGTTTTAGATAGATCATATGAGATAAATTAAATTAAATGAAAACCTCTCTGCTCCGGCCCTGCTCCTTCCTGCCTTGGCAGGTCCCCGGTGTCCCCGCAGCCCGCGGGCACACGCGTCCCTCCTGGCCCCCTCGGGGCTGCTGGCAGCGCCTGTCCCGGCCGGACCACGACCCCAGCACGGCGGGAATGCGGGTGCCCGATCCCGGCTCCTTCCCTGGCCGGGCTCCGCAGGCTCCCCGGGCACGGCGAGAGGCGGCTCCGGGAGCCGGCTCGGCAGGGAAAGCGGCTGGAAGGACACCGAGCAGCAAAGCCTGCGGGGGAACGGCGGACACCGGCGCTGCCTCATCCCGGGGGAACCGACCCCGAATCCCGGCGTGGATTTAAGGACGCATTTCCCGCACACGCGGAGCCGTCCCCGCACGGCCGCGGGTCCCGGCAAGATGCGGGGCCGCAGCTCGGCCTCGCCGCCCGCTCGAAGCCACCGCGGCACAAAACAGCATCCCGAGAGCCAGCAGCCACCCCGCATCCACCCATCCATTCCCATTTATTTTTTGGAAGATCCACTGAAGCAGATCCGCGCTTCCCCTCCCCGTCCCGCACAGCCGAGGGCCTGAGCAGCTCGTTAAAATTAAGTTTTACAAGTTTCACTCGCTCTCGGTGCACCTACGAGCTTTATTGACATTCTCCAGCATACCCTGGCCCGTGATTAAGCCTCATATTTGCATGCTAATTTTCTCGCCCTTGACTCATTTAAGAAAAATGTTTACAGTGGAAAAACACACTAAAAATATTAAAGGAAGCCAGATGGGTTGCTACTCTCCTCGTTTTGCAAGATTTTTTTTTTTTAAATAGGGTAGTAATAATAATAATGATGATAAAATAAGACAGCAAGCAGCAGTGCAAGGCAGGGAACAAAAGGGCCGGGAGGAGCGGGGCTGCGGCCCGAGCGCACAGGGCCCGTCCCGGAGCAGGGTCCGAGGGGCCTCCCCGGGGACTGCTCGGCGCAAGGAGAGGGCGAGGGTGGGGGGGAAAAGGGGGGACACGTTTTTTACCTGCACTCTGGACTCCACCAAGTCTAGCCTGAGAGCCAGAGCCTCTCTCATAAACACGTCCGGGTAATGACTCTCATTAAACGCCTTTTCCAGCTCCTCGAGCTGCCAGCCAGTAAAATTGGTGCGGGTTCGTCTTCTTTTACAGCCAGGACTTTCCTTGTCCGGGTCACCCGAGTCTGAAAAAGCAGAAATACCCTCAGGTCCCTGGGAGACAGGCCTTCTCCCCCCTCCCTGCCATTCACAGGAGCCTTTTAACTTTTGTGCTCGGTAGCGTTGGTAAAAGAGCGGGATTATTCACACACCTGCGCTAAAAATGGGGAGGAACCCGATCTGCCCTCGCCTCCTCCGAAAATGTACTTTACAGAACATTTATTCCTGAAGGAAGCTCTCCACAGGCACTCAGCTGGCAGAGAGAGAGAGAGAAGTTCCAATATTTGCTCCAACCACCAAAGGTTTCATTAAAAAAAAATTAAAAGCCCCCCCTTTTCCCTTCCCCAGCCCCTCCGGAGCACTTGCGGGGGTCCCAGCTCACAGCCCCATTCCACGCGGGACCCCGAGTGCAGGGCGGCCCCTGGGCCTCCCGCATCCCCCCGAGCACGGGCGGGCGTGGGGCTGGGATGTTCGCAGCCTCTTCGAGGACGTACAGCTCCAGGCTGGGGATTTTCAGTCCTGCCTGCCCCTCCCCTAAGGTTTTCCGCCAGGTGCGGAAATTAAGAAAAGTCATAATAATAGTAATAATAATAATAATAATAATTTGTGTTGAGTTGAGGTGCAGTGTGGGGCAGCTCTAGGCTTAACCAGAAGGATGTTGGGGCGGCAGAATGCTTTAGTAGCTGAACAATAGCGGTGCCACAGGCCGGTGGGGAGGGAAGGAGGGAGAACGCTTCCCTTTGGTTAAATTGTATAAAATATAATTATTACCGCTCTTCATTCCGTAATCTCCAGTGATTCCCGTTCTTATATTTATTATTATCTTTTAATGGCGTGTTCCGAGCTGCCACACGATGAACTTTGGGGGAAGGCACCGGGCCGGGCCCGCTATTGTTCAGGGCACACGCGTGGCCCTGCGCCGGTGGGAACGGGGAGCGCTCCCGGCGCTCGGCCCGGGGCCGTCCGCCCCCTCGGGGGGCCAGCACAGCCGCCTGTCCTCCCCCCCGAGACACCCCAAAATCCACAGGCGAAGGCGGTGCGGTGCCTTTCTCGCTCCGGGCGGGGAGCGACGGCGGGATCGCGGGGTGGGGGGCGGGGGGACACGGGGCCGCTCCTACCTGCGAGCTTGAAGGGCTGGCTGTCCCCGCTCACCCCGCAGCCCGAGGGGATCAGCGGCGCCGGGTTGACCACGGAGGCGGCGCAGGAGCCGCTCAGTAATCCATCGATGGAGAAGGGCACGGAGGCGGCCGCCGACTGCAGCTGGTGCCCGGCCAGCTCGTAGACGTGGTGGTGCCCGAGCGGGTAAGGGAAGCCCACCATCCCCCCGAACTGGGCATGAGGATGCTCCAGGATGCGGCTGTCCATCATGGGGGCGGCTCTAGGGCGGGGGGTGCCGGCGGGGCTGGGGGCGCTGGCGGCGGGGCGGCTGGGGCCGGGGGTGCTGCTGGCGGAGGAGGCGGCGCGGCGAGGGGCTCATGCTGCAGGGCGCCGGGCGCTTTAACTTTATCAACATCAGGCTCCCAATAATTAGCTCAGGCTGGGGGAATTTGGGACCAATAAGAAACGTTAATCGGTCCTGACGTCAGAGACGTGCCAGTGTGGGGAGCAAACGTTTTCCATATCGATTGCTAATTATACCTGACATCCAGCCTCAATAAACAATATCAGAGCTGTCACAACACGACGAGGGGGGCTTTGATACGAACTCCAGCCCGAGGAGGGCGGCGGGGGCCGGGCGGGCAGGGGGGTGCGGCAGGCGGGGGGGGCGGAGGGGAACGCGCGGATCTGCCTGATACCCGGTTAAATACTAAACAGTCGGAGTTACACACACACACAGCCTCCCCCCCACCCCTCCAACCCACCCTCTTCCCCCTTGTCCCCTCCCCTCGCCAAATCACTAATAGATTTCCCTTTAAAACATTCACCAGCGTGTTGTGGGGATTTTTCACCAGAAATGCTCTACTCTCTGAACCTTTAAAGTGATGTTGCTCCAATTACAGAGAGACATTGAGCGGCAAATAGACTGATCCAATAATAGGAGATTCATCATCCGCTCTTTCCAGAGCTGTCACATTGAATTTAAAACTACAAGCCTTTTCATCTCCTCTCCGGCTCTATAACAGGGGAGAGGGGAGGGGGGCAGAGGGGAAAAATGGGGGGGGAGAAAGGAAAGGAAGGAGAAAAAAATGAAAAAGGAAGAGCCGTTTGCAGCGTTTAGGAGGAGATTTGAGCATATCAATCGAAATCATAATTAATGCAATCTGCTATCGATTCGGCCACGGACACCCCCCTCTCCAGCAGAAACCTCAACCTTTGAATTGTGAGCTCAGCCCCAACCAGAAGCAGCCTCTGATCGCTAAACAGAAGGCCAAAAACTACTACTACTACTTCTAATCTTTACAATTCAAACCCAAACAAAGTTCTCATCCCTACATTCATCCCGTTTCACCTTCTCCCCCTCCTCCGCTGGAGTAGCCCATCGCATACCCCACGCTCCATCCCGCCAGTCATTCACAGCTCCCAAACAGCCGCCAAACTGGTCCTAATTAAATTACGTCTCCAGAGAAGTTTTCACCCTGATAAAACATTGATAGATCCCCCCGGTGAATAATTTAAGGGACAGTTCTCTGGCAAAGCGCGGGGCTGGGGACCCCCAGTTTTGTGCCCTCTCCCGGTTAGAGAAACACTTCCCAAGCTCCCAGGAGAGAGGGAGAGGGGGGTTCTCCCCAACCCCTCCACCCCGAGCCCGCTGGGACCGGAGCTGGCGGTGCCCTGGGCCGGGGGTCCCATCCTGGAGACCCCCGGGAGGGCTCCCCCCGGGCCTGGGAAGGTGGGAAGGGGAGCGCCTTGGAGAAGCAGCGTTCGCCTTTAACAAAGAGGAGAGCGAAAGGGCCGGGCCGGGAAATCAGACAGGGGAAACTCTTTAAATCTTCCTGGGAGGTTCGTGAGGAATTAAATCCTTGGAGTCGGGGGGCGGGCCACGGTGAGAAAGGGAAAGAAATAAAAATAGGTAGGAAGGAAAAAGGA
>NC_086263.1:4342500-4520000 GCF_021018805.1 Prinia subflava | reverse complement strand
CGGTATCCAAGAGCACCCATCTTTAGAAATTACCCAACAAAGGAAATGGGCAATTCCCACTGGAAAAGCAAGGGAAGGAAAGCAGCTCACATCTGTGCTGGGTAAAGGACTTGGTGCTTCTCTGGAAAGGGACTTTGAGAGCTCTGAGCAGGTTTGACACAGATCCCACACTCTGGAGCCTCTCTGGTAGGAAGAACTTCCATAAACCTCAGCCTTGCAACCCTCCACACTAAGATAAAACTTGATTTGGAGATTTGAAATACTCAGCTTTGACAGAACCATAAGAGAATGCCTTTGTCCTGTTCACCTACACAGAAGGGAAGAAGACATCACCACTCTATGCCAATTTTTAGAGAATCCATTTTGAATATCATTATCATTTTAATTCTTTCCAGCCAAATTTCACTCCAACAGTAAGAAAATGTCTAGGAAGGGAAAACAATTAGTTTAAAGGTAGACATGTTTCCCTCTTGCCCTTTATAGAAGAGGAATTGCATGTAGTAATATTTTACATGCTTCAATGCCATGATTATTACTTTTAATGCAATGGGAATTGATATGTTTCCTTTTTTTTTTTTTCCCCTTTTTTTTCCTGATTATCTGGTATCACTGCAATGCTGAGCAAGGGCTGTAAATCAATATTAGTAAAAAATATATTAATTTTGGTCCAGTGGTAGGGCTGCATTTTGCCTCCATCCTCCATCCCCTTCCTGCAGGATCCTTGGCCGTGTCCCACGGCCTCACAGAACAAAACCCAACAGGGCACCTGGGATGGCATTCAGTGGCCCAAATGCAAGGGCCACTTATAAGGAAGGACCAAGCCTGAATCCCCAGGGCTCAGGCTATATGAATTATTATTATATTTAAGCCAACTACTGAAGTAACTGCCAAGTTTACAATATTGATGTAATATACCATGCTGCTAATAATATTATTATATCAATATTCAACAGAAATCTTGACAACTGAGGAGAAAATATGGATAAACACACACATTAAGCAATTTGAAAGGATGAAAATATGACTGTTTCAACCCAGTATTGACTTCTGAGTACATTTTTATTACCCTTTTCCCAAAGCAGTAATCACTTATTGTCAGTTTTTACATTGCTTTTTTTCATCCCTCTATCTAAACCATGTCTCTTTCTTAAAACAAAAGAGTTGTGAAGAAATCCTAACGTGAGAACTGTGACCAAAGTTAATCCTTGCTCCTTAAAAAGAATGGTTTATATTTATATTATGATAATGCTAAAGCTTTTACTGTGATATTAACATAGAAATGTTATTGCAGAATTAGTGATGCTTATAGTCTGTTAAAATAACAAACACTTGTTTTTCTTTTACAGGATATTGAAATTCCACTTAAACAAATGTGTACAATGTAAACACAAAATAAAATGTAAAAGGGATTCTTCCAAATCTTCTGTAAAAGAAAATATATAAAATTAAACTGCACAATTTTCATTTTTGCATGCTCCTGAATACACTTGACATATGTAAGCACAAACATGGATGAAAATATTTCCAAAGGGGAAAGAACACATGCTCAGATATTATCTGGGAAAAAAAATGCATTGAAATTCCTCTGTGATGAATAGACTTTTTTTTTTTTTTTTCTCCTCAGGGTGACCTCTACCTTCAGAATATGATGGTTTTATTATGATTAATAAATTTCATTTCCACAGAGGAAAGGAACAGTGTCAGCTTAAACTTAAAGCAAGTGGGTTTCTTTTTAAATGCTAATTTTTAAACACGCCCTTGCATGACACCAAATTTAGAAGCTCAGAAGGTTAGCAGAATAGATTCTGATTTCCAGGCTGAAAATAGGAAGAAGGATTTAAACTATATTGTCACACTGCAAATCACTGAGCTGCTTCAGTCCCACACACTGCTTCATTTACTCACTGCTCTGCCAGCGTGCTTACTTCTCGTTACAATTAGTGGCATTTAAATGCTTTGGGATAATTTACACTGCAAATTATCATTCCAGGTAAACAACTTACTAAAATTTAGGACGTGCCAATGGTAAATTCACAGTCAATGCAATCCTCTGTGTATTTTACAGGATGATAAAACAATGGATCCAAAGCCATGTGCACAAATCCTTGTCTCAGAACACAGCTGATGAACAATTTTGATGCATCACTAACTAGAACAAGGTATGTTCCTCTATTTTCCACTATATCTGGGACATCATGGGAAAAAAAAAAATGTTTGCTAGCATTTTGTTATCATACTGGCACTGGTTCTTAAATAGCTGGACTAACAACTTCCTGTGTCTAGTGGTTACACATTCACCAATTTATTTATGCTATGCCTCAATCTCTTCAAGCATTTTCAGCAGAGGGTTTAAAAATGCTAAAATACTACATAAAAGGACATAAAATCTGTTGTTCACTGAACAATTAAAAAAAATGTAATTAGAAAAGGAATATTGTGGGATTTATTTTGTCAGGGCCTTTGAAATGGAGTCTTTCTCTAAGTTATCAGTAGTAGGTGTTGTTGAAGTCTCTAAAAATTGGGGAGTTCTGTACCTCTCTACTCTTAATTTCCATTTCAGGATTTTGAGTTCTTTAAATTTAAATATGGTTGTATTTCCACACACATCTGGGACAGACAGGGGAGCTCCAATAGTGGAGATATTTAAAATCCTAAATAACATACACACTATAGGGCTTAACAGAACTTATAAGGAAAAATTCACCACATAAAATATGAACCAAGTTAACACATTTTCCTCAAGTGATTTGAGAAGTATAGAAGGAGAATTTTGAAGAATTTGATACACATATTTTACTTATCATTATCACCTGCCCCCATTTCTTCTACGTATTGCCGGAGGAACTACAGAAAATTATGAACCTGCTTAAGAAGTATAAAAGAGAAGTTAAAAATTGGTCACTGCGTCAGATCAATCTAAGTCTGACCTCAGCCATATTACAAGCAAAGCCCATGCACCTCTGGAAAGTTCATCTTTCTAACTTTTCCCAAATATCAACCACTCCTTACCCACTTTGATTGCAATTGAACAATCAAGTCATAAAATTTCTTCTGGAAGGAGTACAAGGAAAGCAAGGGTTACCTGACCTTAATACCACATAAATACATGAATTATTGCAATAACTAACTTGGTGCTCTTTCCCTTGGTCACAGAACTGTGATGGTCCCAAGAGAGATGACAGAGGCAGTGCAGCTCCTCCCTGTGCACACCAGTCACACACCACACTGCTGAGCAACAGGGATCAAACCTGTGCCCTTTAACCTAAAATTCATCCCACTGTGGCAGGATGGTGTCTGCTTGTGGTGTTCAAAGAACGTGCAACCAACTAAATAACTTCATTTTAGGCATCAACACCAAGGGACTTGGGGCATTTCAGTCACCTGAATCCCCAACAGGTCTCTGCCTCAGAAGGCAAAGGACGAAGATGGGTCTGAAGTTCTAACTTAAGATCAAGGAAATTGAAATCTGCCAATGAAAACAGTTTCCAGGCATTTTCCTCGATTGGGAAGGTTAAGAATGTTGAAGTTCTCCTTGCCAAGTTTTGAATGCACGCTATCAAACGCTGAGGTCACTGTACAAGGGAGGACCATCACATACTTTATTCATAGCATCTTCCTCTTCCATGACCTATAATGTGCTACAGATTTGTGATGTGGAGCAGAGAAAGGATTGGGAAGTGACAGGCAGCACAATAAAGAGTGAAACTTCAAGGTGTACTGCAGGGCTGAACTCCTGCGTGCCTGCAGAGCCACAAGGGAGTTCCTATCACTGCAGTACTAACACATTCCTGGGTTTTCTCAGAGATAAGAAACTTGACCAGGGTCTACCATGGGTAGAGGGTAATAATGAAAGGTTCCCTGAAAGGATGTTCATAAATATGTCATTGATGAAATAGTAAAAGCATTGTTTACTTTTTCCTGCAAGTTGGAGAAAGGAGAAAGTAGAGAAGCATATGCAGACTTTTCTGTAGAGATGAATTTCCAATTTTTGGCTGTTTATTTATGTATGTCACATCTCAGTTTGGCCAGTTAATTTCCTTGCTAATTGACAGGCAAGTTTTGAAGAAGTTTCACTGATGCTCGGATGTGGTTTTAATTTTCCTTCTGTTTTCTAGCCTGTATCTTCTTTTAAAATTTGTGGGATATTTGCAGCCAGCCAAAGCTGAGCTGCCGCCTTCTAAAACATTTAAATAAACATGATTGATACTGCCTAATTTTCAGAAGCATAGAAGGGTAACAAACAGCAGCACAGGTGACTTTGGCCTGAGCTGATGCTGGATAACTGCAAACTGGAGCAATTCTAGGCACAGATCTCACCTTAAAATCTCTCAGTCAGTTTCAGTCTTGCTGTCTGGGTTCACACCAGGGTGGGAATTGAAGCTGATGCCTAGTCAAAAGTCTAAAAGAATCCTATGCACCACCCTTCTGGGTAGCTTCTACCCAAGAAACTTCAATTTTATATAAACTTCCTTAAAAAAAGCCACCGGGGAATCTGAGACTTGCCATCAGGTGACACCTAAACCCAGCTCTATTCCAATGAAAAGAAAGCATTTCTTAGGTCTGTAAAGCATTTTCTTATTACTATTGATGTTATATTTAAGGGCAATAAAGCTTGAAGAAATTCTTATCTAGTTCAATAATAAAGATATTGGATACTTAATTTATTAATTTTTAAAGCAGTCTTTTGTGATCGTGTATAAAGTTCTGCAACCATAGCATTGTTTTATGTTTATTTGCAATATGACGATCTCAGGATATTAGAACTGAATCCTTGCTCATTTAATGGACTTGTAAATTGGCATCCATACATGCACACACACAAACCATCTTTCATGTGCTCTATTTTTAGCCTACCAGAGAAAAAACAAACTAATTGCTTCATTAAAAAAAAAACCAAAAACAACAGCACAGGAGATACACTTGTGCCTATAGGCACCTGTTGAGGACAAACACAGATTATTCACTATTTCTGCTATCAAAGGAGCTCCACGTTGCAAATCCTCCCTTTACAAATGACAGGAGCTCAGCCTTTCCCTGATCTTGCCATGCTGCCACGTTTGAGCAGCCGTGCGAACTGACCCAGAACCGCCAGCGCCGGGCGGGCAAGCTGTCACACAGCCAGGGACAGCCAGGGACAGCCAGGGCTGCCAGGGACAGCCAGGGCTGCCAGGGCTGCCAGGGCTCCAGGGGGCACAAAGGGAGTTAACCAAACCCCACCGAAGGAGGACAGAGCATAAGCAAAGTGTTTATTGATTTTTATCAACCGGCCCGGTAGCTGAACGTCTCCAGCACGCAACTACCCGGAGCAGTAAAAGCTGTGAGAAATGGAATTCCATACAAGCAACTATTTATAGCAGCAGTAAATGCAGGTTTAAACTGCCAACATAAAGGACACTTGAATTTATAGGAGAAGTTTAATTTTGTGCATTAGTGCAACATTTCTTAGTCTTTCCAGAGCAAAAATGTCAGTATCTGCTATTTTTCACAGGAAACAGCAGTACAGCCTTAAATAAACACTAGCACAAAGACCATACTGCTCCTTCATCTTCATTTTTTATTTGATTAGCAGAAGAGCATAGCATAATAATAAAAGCATCTCATAGAAAAGGGTTATTTCCCCAAACTGCTTCATGAAATGAAGTCAAGCCCATTGGCAGCAACAGTAAAAGGGAAGAACCTCTCTCAACTGAGCATATATCTTCACACAGTAATTCTAACAGGGTGAAGGAGGCACCTCTGAAGCTGTATCCTTCTCAGGAGTTTAGATTGGACCCCCAAATTCCTTTGTAAGAGTGTGATCTAATCAATATCTCCTACCAGACACATGAACAGGTCAATGAGATGTATGCAAGCTCAAATGGCAAAATTCTGGCCAGCTGCAATTCTTTATGTACCTACCCTGGCAGAGGTAGGTTTGCCACAACAGGCACTGCAGCCATCCTAAGGACTTCAACAAATACTGATTTGTTTTAAATAAGTATCTCCATATTTTCTATTGTTCAATGAATTAAAATTGTGGCAGTGTTACTGCTGACAGGTTAATGATGGTATACAGGAAAACTTCAATGACTGGAGCAATTGCATTTGTTAAAAATGGCCAATATTCTCTTCAAATATTTCAATAGCACAAACCCCATGGTTTGCCTATTGAAGCTGCTTGCTTTTATTCAACATCTCTCCTGGAGTTATGAAGTTAAACCTTTCAAAATGTTTAATCTGTTTTGGAGACTGTATCTTTCTCCAAATGGAGGTCAATAACTTAATTTAAGACTGTCAGCTTCTAAAGCTTTATAAAGCATTTCTTTTGCCTGCATGCAGACACACACACACACACACAGAGAATCTTTCCTCCTGGGACTGATTCTGCTCAAAAAATGTAAATAAATACAGCCACAATTGGACAGATGTTATATCCACTTCTAGCTTACTTCATTCCAAATTCAGCTTTATATATACCCTTGCCTTTCTCTCTGTTATTTCAAAATCATAAACTGCAAATACACTTGGGAGAAAAATAATACCAAGCATGCATCAGCACTGGATTTTTTTTTTTTGCTTCTACATAAAGGCTGGATAACAGTTAAAAACTGGAAGAAGAGAGAGAGAATATAAATATAAAATAATAACCCTGTCCCATTTTTACACAAAAAATATAAAATGTCATTTGCAGGTACATCTGAGAATGTACTTGCAAAAGACAGTAAAAATGCTTTTCTTTACAAACTATGAATTTTGATATTAGAAATTCTAAAAGAGATAAAAAAATAGATTGAACACTGATTTGAAAAATTCACTAAGAATGATAAAGGTGCAAAATGAACAATGTTCTGCAACCAACTTGTAAAAAAACCATAGGTTTATTCTGGGTCTCATTCTGATTTATCCAGAGACTGACAGGGCAGATGCCCATTGCCCCCATCAGACAAGAACCTCAGGATTAATTCTCCCCTAGTGCAGCTATTGTCAGGAATTTGCCAGAGGAAGGTCCTCAGAGATCCTTGTTAAAATTCCATCATCAAACCAACGGGAGGTTTCGGATAGCTTCCCTGCCTCTGTTCTAGTTCAGATCTGCTTGCAAACCCTTTAATCATGTCTGCCAGAGAAGATCTATCCCAGAAGTGCAGAACTGCTCTTCTGAACAGTAATTATTTTTAGCCTCAGAATGCACTGGATGCAATCGAGAGTGAAATGCTTTTAAATTTCCCATGGAAGGATCCCTCTGTCAGATATCTGAGGAGGTTTCCCTTCTGCAATGTGCATTCACAAACAGACAGAGATACACAAATAGAAATGTGTTTATGGACACAAGTCACTCATTAACACATTTATCCACTCAAGACTATTCCCAAATAAAATAAGATACCATGTGGCTGAGGGCTAAGTATCCTCTGGCAGGAATGATGAAGGATTGAGAAGAAAATAGTGAATATTGCCAGCAGAACCACTCAAGACTTCCCATTTCCAATTGATGACCAAGTTCCAACCAAAGCTTTACTTCTTATATATTACTATTGGTAATCCACAAACACACACATCCTTTACAGGGAGGCAATACAAACATACATATACTCACATGTCAAACATTGAGCATGTTTGTAAGTATCTTCACTTGATATCAACTTTACAAACACAGTAGAATTACTGTCACTGAGCTTAGGAGCACTAAAATAGCACTATAAAATCATACTGCAGGTGTTTTGCATGCATCTGAAAAACCACAGGAAGGTTAGTTTTGGTTCTCAAAGTATCTCTATGTTTGCTCCATGTATTAAAACATAAAACAAAAGGTGATAAAATAGTTGGAAGTCAGATTACAAATCCAAAAGACCAAATTCAACTTTAGCAATTTGACTCACAGGAATTCGGGCCAGAGAATTATGTTTTTATGAAGCCAAAAGTCATTTAAATTCTATTACGGAAACTTAGGTATATCAGAAACAGCAGGTACAAGTTTTCATCAGCTTTCTCCTTAATATTTAGTGCAAAAAAAGGCACCTGCAGTCACCTGTGATGGATGTGTTTATCATGCGCTCAAAACCATGCCTAGCAAAAAAACCTTATTGTTGAATCAATCCAACAGAGGTAATCGACTGGTAAACTGAAAAGTTTTAATAAATACACACAGAGATCCATTTGCTTTTGTGCAAAGTTCACTGAATGATCTATAAATGACATTTATATTTTATAGAAATAATATATTTTTGATTGGAATCATAAAGAGGTGATATATGGAATATCTGTAGTAAATTCTTGGGCACTTAGATTGTGCCTGAATTGAGAGCGAGAGATTTTACTAGAACAAGAATCATTGCTTAGAAGGGTTCACTTTGCAAAACTGGACCCACAAACCCCACATTTAACTCGAGAATTCCAAGTTTAAAAATTGCTAAAATAAATATATTTATTCTTATTCAGAGAAGCTTAGATTTACAAATTAGCAGCTCACTTCAATGAAGAGCTAAGCAGGAAGCTCAAGTGAAATAACCAAAGCCAAAATCCAAGTTGAGTGATATGAAGAATGTGACAAATGTTGGCTTTTCAAAATGTATTTACTTCATCATTTATAGGACTTGGAAAAATCTATCTTGAATCAGGTTTTACTACCGAAGAACTTTTCAGATTACCACCAAAAATGCTACAGCTAGCACACAGGTTACAACAATTTTAGCATATGTTGGGTTTAGCTATGATCATCTTTTCCATAAATAAATGCTCTCTATTTGTTCCTATGCAGATCATCATGGCATAAACAGAAATCTCGTCACCTTTCTTTTATTTCTGCTAATATAAAACTCTATCAGCAAACACTTCTTAATACCAACATTTGATTTCACACTATATACCCTTTCATCCTGCAATACGAGAAGCTTCTATGAACTTGATTTTTTGCACAACATTATTGGCAGAATAAGTCCCGACACGGTTACTATTTATTTTTGCCTTTTGATTTCTTATGCAGTAACATAACACCATCCTTACCTGAATTAAGACTAAGCTTGTTCAAACTCTATTGCTTAAAAGAGAGAAAACCTCTTGACATATTCAATATACTTATAAAATATTAATAAAGCTTTTTAAAACATTGTTCATTCTTCTGTAGCCATGGCTTACAACATGATAGCATATCGAGACTTTTTACTTACTAGAGAGCGATCCTCTGAAGGCACAGACCCTCTCTCCCACTATCTCATCCATAGGATAGACTTTGTGAGTGCTTTAGGGTCTGCAACACCCTCGTGGGCACCATTTGCCCCCAGCGAGTTGAAAAGAAAATTGTGACATCTATAGCACTTACAATGTCCTGCACACATCTAAGCCTTGGCTCTGCTCATCGGCTCTGCTCGCTTTGACTTTTGCAAGTCACGGTCCTGAAGCTTTTATCAGAAGGTTTAACACATCCTTACACACTAGGCCGTACCATAAACTGGAAACAAAACACCAAAGTCAGCAAAATAACCTAATGGCTTTTATAACCTGCAGGCTGAAGCTATAAATTCATTAAACTATTCCAAAGATTTATACTACGGACTCTCCTATGCTTTGTCTTACGATTAAATGCAGCATGTGAAAAAGGATATTGAGACCTGGATGGATGCATCAAGAAGTATCAATGATTGTTACCTGCAGAGGTGTTACAAGAAATTTCATCTGCTGCAACGAAGACGAATTGATTTCTGCAAGAGAAGATAAAATTCACAATACTGCTTGCTGACTGGGAAATGTGCTAGCTGCCAATTGACTTGATGTTTACAGATGGGGTAGGGGAAGGGTGCTTAATTTTAATGAATGTAGCAAGAAAAAGTGTTGAGTATTATAGAGTTTATAAGGATCATGAGGTAGACATGCTGGGATCTTTTAAATGAAATAATGGTGACATTTGGATATGGACTATGTACAAACTCCTGCATTGGAAGCTTCATGTTTAGTGTTACAGATATGTCAATATATTTATGAAGTCTAATAAAAATAAAACAATATATTGATATAGCTATTAAAGGGCACTACTGCAAAATATGTAAAAAGCGCTTTTGAAAAAAAAATTAAATTGCAATTAACTTTGTGCATCTGAAAGGAGGATATTGAAATTAAAATATTTTGCTTTTTCTGTATCTAATATGACTGCAATCAGAAAATTAATTTTCTGCTATTTATTTTAAAAAATGACATAGTATATTCTCATATACTGTCATCCAAATACATAGAAGATTTTGCAGAATCTTAGGAGAATAAGCTAGAGAGATGAGTAATTTAATATAAACCTTCTCTTGCAAAATTCTTTTTTTAAACCAGGTAACATAAAAAGAGAAACGCTAAATGCACTAGTATTTCAAAATGCAGAAAACTTCATTATGTCACAAACCCTGATTTGTCCTTTCTGAAATGTAGGCAGCCAGGATCTGGGTTAGTGGAAAGCATGTTTGAGGATTAGCATTAACTGATTGCTTTTTGTGCACATACCCAGCTTCCTCAGGGTGCTCTTGTGTTGTGCAGGGTTAAAACACCCGGCTGTGGTTTCCTCCCAGCTGCTCACAGCCCCTGCACTGCCAAAGCCTGACACTGAGCTTTGCACAGCCTGAACGCAAGCCTAACAGCCAGGAGCCAAAGGATGCAGGCTGGGAAAACAGCCTGGAAAACAGCCCTGCAAGCACTGAGCACTGAGGATCCTCCTGAAAACCAGGAAAACACCCTGGGAAACAGCCCTGCAAGCAGTGAGCACCAAGGATCCTCCTGAAAACCAGGAAAACAGCCTGAAAAACAGCCCTGCAAGCAGTGAGCACCAAGGATCCTCCTGAAAACCAGGAAAACAGCCTGGAAAACAGCCCTGCAAGCAGTGAGCACTGAGTATCCTCCTGAAAACCAGGAAAACAGCCTGGAAAACAGCCCTGCAAGCACTGAGCACTGAGGATCCTCCTGAAAACCAGGCAGGAGCAAACCTCCCTCAGGGGCAGCAAAACCTGGAGGAGTTACGCCCTAAGGGAACAAAATCTATTTCTATTACTTCACCTCCAGTGTATCAAGGGATTTGAAATTCTCGTTTAGAAATCTGCGAACCTTGCTCCTTAGAGGTTCACATTCTAGGGGGGGAGGGAAATAAATCCAAAACAAACCAAGGAATCTGCAGTCTGTACTGTAGGGACAGGATTGCATAGGTCCAAAAGCAGATCATTGTCTCTGCCCTAGCAGAAACACTGACACTGTTAGTGTGAACTTAGTAATCAAATTGTACATTCCTGCATTTCAGCTTTTCATTAAGTTCAAGTGGCAGTTTTGCTCTTTATTTTGTCATCTTCAACAGTTTCAGGAGCTGATGAGATTTACCTAACAAGTAAGGCTAAAGGACATTAATTTTAAAAAAAGAAACTGGGATAAATTTTACATTATAAATACAGAGCTACACTTTATTTCATAGTTAGCATAATTTGTCACTGTATTTACTGCTACCACCTCTGTGAAATTATAGACAGGACAAGTCAAATGCTTGCCTAACAGTGGCTGAGGCAGTAGCAATGCAGACTTACCAGCTACTGTTCTACAGAAAATCCTTCTGGCTCATTTCTGTGAAGATGTTAAACTGCCCTCTCATTTAAACAAAAAGATCACTTTTCCTTAAAAACTGCCTCTAAAGTGGTTACTGAGAAGCTCCTTTTGTTCATCTCTGCTCAGAACAGTGGAACATTTAACCACAGATTCTCTGTCTTCAGATATTAAAATATAGAATTATCTGCAAGGGTAATGTGATGAGTTAGTACTTCCAGAAAGACCTCAGAACACTAACTGCAATTTGTCCTTTGGAATGACAAATATTACTGAAACTGTTCTGAAATCTTACTCTTTTTATAACCAAGCCTTTACTGGGAAAAAACCTATTTTTTTAAAAACAGATAGACCCAAAGTGATACCTATTTATAAAAAAAAAAACAAAAAACAAGAAAAAACACTACTATAAACATCTCTTGTTACACTGCTTCATATGAAGCTGCTATTTTGCTTTTGTAAAATTAAATTCGCAACTCCATACCTAACTTTTAAAAGTGGGAAGTTACATATTGGTCAGCATAGCAACTGTAAGAATGAAAAGACTTGAGGCTGGAGTCCAGTTCAATATTTTATAACTAATTAGGTGATATTTGTAGCAATTACTGGAAATTCTTAAGCACTTTGATGGCTTTAATGTTCTTCTAGTGGCAGGATTTATTTAGATAAATTCCATATTGCCTTTTGCATAGACCTAGAGGGGAAACTGCTCATCAGAGGCACCTCAGATATCCCAGCTGGTGGCTAAAGCAGGGCTGGTCCTCTGTGCCTGCAGGAGGAGGTGAGCACACACCTTTGGGGTGAGCACAGCTCACCTGCCCCAGTCCCTGCAAATGTTCCCTTTAAAGGAACATTTAAAGCTCTCTGTGCTAACTCTGTCGAGCACACAAGGCTTGGAAATCTCACAAGGAAGCTGTGATGAAAATTCATGGCGCGTTTTAGGCTGGTTTAGTGCTCCTCATCACTGCTGCACTTTTAATGATTCAAAAAAAGTACAGCAACTGCAAGCGGACCCAACTTTATTATACAATAAGCCCTGCTCAATTAAGATACAGAATCACTTCCATAATTTAATTTGTGTATTAACAGTGAAAGTACAGAACCAAATTTTTACTGTTCACTGGTTAATAGTTCAGATGTAAAAGAACACAGATTTAAACAAAAGAAACTTTTTTAAAATAGAATTTTAAGAGATGCTACTGGCTGTTTGATAGGAAAAAAAAAAGTGAAACCCGAAAGGATAACATGACTAATACAACCATGAATGTATGGTTGGTTATATTCGACCTGCCAGATCCTCACACCCTGGGCTAAGTGCAATTCTTTTAAATGCAGGAGCAGCACCCTTTGGCTGTCTGAGCTCTCTGATGTCTCCCAGACAGTGTGGGTGAGGAAAATGTGCTGCTGGGACTCCAAATGGCTGGGTTCCATCCCAGCAGCTACTTCCCAAGGGCAAACGCTCTGCACACTACTGCTTCTCTCAGGCCTATATATCAAATTTTATCTCTTCTAGCAAATTGAAAACTAACTAGTTTTTTTTTTACCGGTATGGTAATAAAGATGGTTTTAAATTTGGAAAAAAAAATGTTTAAACATTTGATATATATCCTGAATTCAAACAAGAACAGAAGGGGAGGACAAGAGAAGTACTATTAAATTATTTAGATGAGTTTTCTTCCTTTGGGGTAGTTATTGAACCTGCGTCACACCATCTTCAAAGGCTTGAATATGTTGTAATTTCCTCTGCTCCATTCCCTGCAGTCCCTTTGGCAGTAACAAATGTGTGCCTCTAAGGCCCCACATCTGACAGAAACCTCTCTCTTTTGGCACCTGCTCTTTCCATCCAGCAGACCTTTTGCATATCCAATACATTACATGCTTTCTTTTTCTCTTTTTGAAACTGTGTGGTGAAAACATGCCATGCTATAAAGCAGAGATTTTATATATATTGAGGGGTTTAAGTTCTTTAATCACTGGAGCCTGAGCCTTGTCCTTGCTGTGGATGTCTAACATACACAAGTACTTCTGTGAGGAAACACCTGACCCATAAGTGATCTGCCCACTTTATTATTGGAAAATTGAGAACCTGGAAGAGAATCAGAGAATGGGTCTCAGACACCCTTTTTTATGACTTGGGGGATGTAACTATCATGAAACACAATTCCAGCCTAGGCTCAGAATAAACTGCTGCCCTGAGTGCTCCCTCTGCAAGTTCCCATGGGGTCATCCCACCCTGGGGAAGGACGGGCTCCTCTGTGTCTGCACTAGTCCCCCGTCCTCAAGGAGCACCAGCCTGCCTCCTCCTTTCTCTCCTGCAGCCACTGGCCCTGCTCTCCTCAGGTGCTCAGAGCTCCCAGTGCCTGGGAATTTATAAACTCAGGTCATTTTGGGTGGAAAACCCACCCAGGGCACACGGGGCCAGTGAATGTTGTGTGTGTCCTCTCCCTAAAATGCTGGGTGGAACTCGGACTTCTCATCACGGTTTCACACAGCACATGACTGAGAACAAAGTTTTGGCACACACCTAACCTCACCCACGAGTACCAGAAGTTTCCAATCCCTCCTCCTCAGCAGCACAGAGCTTCCTTAAAATGGAAGCCATACTAGAGGTCAAAGGGGATTTTAAAAATTAATCACACTGGCTTTACGAATTTCAAGATGTAAAAGAAATGATAATCCACTAACATACAGTGATTATGTTTCGTAGACCTGAATTCCTGGGCTTTGCTGACAAACTTCACAAAGCTACAGAAACAATTTTGCTTAACACAGAGGTTCAGACCCCCGCCCAAAAATCCAGGAACTGCTGAAACCCTGCAGAGCCCCAGAATATCAAAAGCTAGGATGAAGGCAAACACAATATTGAACAGAAGTTACAGAGGAAAGAGTTAAACTATATTTAACCTGTTGACTTTTTCTGGTAGGACTGCTGTGGGATTGACAAACAAGGGCAGTATTTAGAACTCAGGGACCAGAATCTCAGCTGGTAAAATTGATGCAGCTTAACCAAAAGCACTGCCTTCCCTTCCTGGAGCTGTTCCAAGCTGCATTCCCCAAGGATCTGGTGCTAACTATCATGTGCAGCAAGGGTTTTTCCCAGCAGAGTTATATTTCTCCATTATACTATTAAAGCTATTATATATTTCCTTCGTGCTCTAAACGTTAAGACTTTGCTGCTCTTGTGAGGACTCTGACGTTGAGGACGTTTTCTCTATGAATTTTAATATAGCTGACTGCTGCCTCCTTGAATGGTTTCTGCAATAGTCAAGGATGGACAAAGTTTCCCTTATAATAATTTTATTAAGTCCTTCTCAACTCTCTCCTGCTGGTGTCCTAAATTTAAATATCAAGGCCATCAAAGAATTTAAACTTTTTAATATTAGCATAATAACTATAATTAGAAGGTTGATTTTGCTATTATCATGCTTTATATTCCCATTACTGTAAGATCAAAGCACATTACCATACCCATAGCATTTGAATCACAACACAAATCACAACTAAACAACTTCACAGCCACACCTATATGATATATTAAATGAAATAAGAATAAAACTATAAATAATTCATGCAGTATCAAGCTTCAACAACACTAATAGTAACTTGTTGGACCTGATGTGCATTAGGAAGGTAATTAGACTAATTACTTCAATGTCAGGTTTTTCTTCTCTGCAGAATTTCTTGTTCAACCTAACCAAAGATGATGCCAAGACAGAGAGGAGGATGTGGATATTTGGCTTTCACTGAGGTCCCCTGCTTTCCTCATCACAAGATAATGCTCTCCTACATCCATCATTCCTGACCACCTCTTTCCTGAAATTTTGAGGCACGCCTTGGAAGCAGATGGAGGAAAACCCTGACTCAAAAGAAACAAATGCAGCTATTTCTAGAACTGTTGCTGCAGAGAAAAACCACTGAAGCCCATCTGCATTTCCCAAGCAGAAGCATCTCCTCCATCTGCCCGGGCTCAGCTGCCACTGCAGAAGGTGCAGGGTCCCTCCTGTGCCCCAGGGTGTCTGAAGGGGCACCACAGCCCCATTTCCAGGCAGCTCAAGCCAGTCCTTATTCCCCTGCCACGTTCTTCACCTCTCTGCGTCCTCTTAGTGCTCAGTGCAGGACATTTCAGTGTGCTTCAGCCAATGGCGGGATGTCCCTACCAAAATTCAGAGTGCCAAAGGCAGCAGGAGAGAGAAAAAGAACAAAATCTCTCATAGAGTTTCGTCCTGCTACCAGTCACACAATTTCTTGACCAGAAATAATTTGTTTTAATAGCAAAAAGTACTTTTGCAATTGCAAAAAAACACACCTTCAAGAAAAGAAAAAAAAAATAACCCCCAGCTCTTCTGGACACCAATGGAAATGTGCATCCCCAAGCCCTGTGATATGCCTGCATTATTTCATTTACTCAGAGAGAAAAAAACAACCAACAGACCGACCCAGAAACCTAAAGGGATTAAAAAAACCTAAAGGGAAAAATGGTCAACAGAAGGCGCTTTCTCATAATTTGTGTTCTTATCTCTTTCCCCAGCAGATGGGCAGGCTTTTTTTTAGCCCTGATATTGAACTAGCCAAACAACGCACTGAAATTCCAGAAGAGAGAGACTCCTTTGAGCACAGCCCAATTCCAGTTGGAGGAATGTCCACTCTGCACAAAGGGTGGATACAATAATTCTGCCATGGCAGTGTCTTGGATACAAACACCCCCTCTCTCTCCCTCCATTAGCTCTCAAAGTCAGCATAAAGAAAATTTCTAGCAAAGAGATGCAACCTTCCAACTTAGTGCTGTTGTTGAAAAAAAAAAAAAAAAAAAAAAGCAGCTTATTTTTAATATATTGTCAGAATGTAGACAATATCTTACATCACAACCAGTAGGAAAATCTCTAGTTCTTTCACCTTTCATATTTTAGATCTACAAATTTTATTTCCTGATTTATTTTCTTCTTAATCAGAGTTGTACAAATAGACTTGGATCTAACTCATATTACCTGCTGCATCAATGGAATTTTTTGATGTATGATCATTCAATATATTATACCTAGTAAGAAATTTTTATTAATAATGCAATATACAGAGTCTAAAGATGAATATTTATCTGCAAGAGGAACACGTGACTTTTAAGTAGATCTGGAAATTTTAAAGTAATATCTAAACCTAATAGGTGAAATTCTGAATACCACACAAATCTGTAGCAGCATTCACACTGATCTCAGAGGCAGAACTGCTCTAAAATTATTGGCCTTTTAGTGTGATTAACACAGACTATGCACTTAAATTAAATACTTGAGGAAGTAGTGCAGTAATTTTTATTTCAGAAGTGCTCCACGTCAGTGACATAAATCGATGTCATTTTGACCCAGGACTGCTAAAGTAAGGCTCTATTTGAATTCTTAATATTTATATTTGAAAATTTTGTTTATGACTATATTTTAGACATATTGTTCATTCTCTTTAGGGCAAAGAGCATTTTGAAGTCAGCCTTGTGTAAAGAATCAGTATTTTATTCATTAAAATACATTAAAAATCAATTTATTTAATTGGGGGATTTGTTCTTTATGTATATCATGATATCCTTAAAATAATTCCTCAAAACCATACTTTATATTTGTTTCTGATTTCAGAGAAATTATTACCGTTTACTACTAACCACCATTTTATCCACTATAAAGTTTCCCAACATACAGAGGTATAATTATAAACTTCAACAATTATGAACAACAACAATTCTTTCTCTTTATATTATACTAAGTTTGGAATGACTTTACAAATTAGTTGACAGCATAATTTTTTTCATATTTTAACTAAAATACCGTATACACAAAAGCCTTGCCAGGATTATTTAAGAATTCATTCAAGAAAAACAAAACGAACTTTAGAAGCTGGTACACGTTTGTTTTAAACAAAGTCCTTACTTAATTTTTTCCTTTTTTTTTTTTTAATGCATGTATATTAAACACCCTACAGCAATTTTCACAAAAAAATTCTTTAGGATATGTGGATAAACATTCTATTCCCACTCCTGCAGTATTCTTACAATCTGATGTTTGCCTCAGGTGGGTTCCTAGAGTATCAGAAGCTTGACAAGCCCAAAGGAATATGAAAATAATCTACTTAAATACCTAATCAAATGCTTTAGACTCCTCAGAGGTGCGAAACACCGCAGTAAAAACATGCAAGAGCGCAAATTGCCTCTTTCTTGATTAATTTCATCAACATTGTTATTTAAAGTTTGTTCCTCTAATACTTCGCCACCTTGCCAGAGCACACTGCAAATTACACGGCTAATCCATACAGACTGTACCCATGTCATCCCAGTTTTATTAGCGACATTTCATTCCTTGAAATGGAATATTTCAAGGCCTATTTGTGCCTGCTGCACCGTGCTCTGAATCTCTCCCTGGTTTTAGAGCTGACAACGCCCAGGTTCTGGTCTGCCTCTCTGTGGTCTCTCGAGCCAACGATCTGCGAGCTGAGCAGTGTGTAATTAGCCACTGACACGTCCAAAGGAACTGGTATGGGCTATCATGTCACAGGCACTGACCCAATGCCCTGTAACAGTTTTGGTCTGCTGGATCAGGAATCGATGTTTTAGAAACTCCCCAACTTCGCATTTATCCAGTCTGCTGAACACAACACAGAAATTCTAAAGTCGCGCTTTCTTCCAATACCCTCTAAGAGCAAAGAAGCTTTTATGAGCTAGTAATGAGATAATTCCTACTTTAAAAATGTTAACCAGTCCTCTCCTCCCCTCCTTTTAGAGAAAAGGTATGAAAATTCATCAAATTAATGTATTCTTAATCACAGTTCTTTACTATGAGCTTTTCCATCAGAATAAAGAACTCCCAAGTTAAGTCATGCTACATAACTAGACACAGGCTGGATGAATTAAACAAAACCAAGAGAGGATACTGAAGCTGAGATGTAAATGTAAGAAGAGATGCACTGCTTTATTTTTTTGGAACATGATGAGCATTTAAGAGCTCTCCCTACGTTCAAGAAGAACCTGGCAGCAGAAGTACTGAGCACCTTAAGCTTTGAGCACATCAGGACAGCAGGTATGGAAATCTGGGCTTTAGCCTGCCTCTGCCTTCTCTCCCAATTTTCTCTCCATGATTTCCAGCATGGATGTCCAAAGAGATTTCTCAGTAAGCCAAGCCTTTCCTTGTCTATGGGGATTCCTAAAATATCCCTTGATACTGCAAAGGATGAGAATGGAGATTAAAGGTAAGAGAAGTAGAAGCAGGGTATGAATGAAACCACCTCTGACATCACAAGTTTAATAATTGTTGTTTACCATAATTCTGGGCAGTAGCACTAAGCTTTTTCTCTCCTGTGTCCCCCCAGTTTTGAACTGGTGCAGGAGTTTTAGCAGTTCCCTGGATGTTACATGAATAGTCAAACTACACCCAGGTGAATTAATTCTTCAAAGTACCAGTAAACAGGTTAATTCCATCCAGTGCAGGAATGTATTAAAACATCAAAGCAGCTTCCTGGAACTGGTAGAAGATTATGTTTCCACGAAATGTAATTGTTTGCAATGTTTTCCTACATTATTGTGACTCACTGAGCCTCCCCCCAAAAATGTCATATCTGCAATATTTAAGAATGAACCGTGCTTCAATTATTGGAAAGTACTCTATGCAAGATATTTTCACTTCAGGAAATTCCTGTCAAAATGTACTACATTAAAGTCCCTGCTCATGCAATTTCAAATGCTTTGATTTTTTTCCCCCCTATAACATTTTCTTTATTCATATTCACCCACTTTTACTTTCTAACTCTTCACTAAAAAGTACTGTTATGGTTATTCTATGAGTCATATACTCCAGTCATCCCCAAAACTCTGAATGAACTGGGATGAAAATGGATTGTGAAATATTAACATGATGCCAGTGACCCTCTAGTTTGCCAGAGATCACACAGGCATAAAGTTCTGACAGACAGAGGGCCAAACCCACTGCCACTCTGTAACAGCCAAGCCAATAATTTGATTTTTATTTGCAATAATAGGGAATAAAGAAGCTTTAGCTACCATACAGGATTGTTCAGGAAAAAAACCAAACAACTAGATCAATAAAGCATCACCACATCAAACCTAAGCATTGGCAGAAGAGTTAAATATATTCTCTCTTGTTGTTAGAAAAGCTAAACACAACCTCTGTACCTGCTCAAGGTGCTGACTGAACTTTTCACTGTCAAAATTTGAGTAGCCTACAATTTGGTCTTTACAATTCCTTTACAAACTAAAACCGTGTAAAGAAAGTCTTTCTCCTTAATCTAAGAAGGTACAATCATGAAATGAATGAGGCACTAGATTTTAAAATATTTATGTTTCTATAAAATTATTTAATGGAAAATTAAATTCTGGCTCAAGATGCTATTATACTTTATATGCAATCAAAACCTTAATTTTAGTATATATCTCTAGTAATCTTCAATAAGAGAAAATAATTTGAATAAAAATACAGCGGATTTCTCTGTTTAATCATAAAATAGAAGATGATATAGTCCATAATATAATAAAAATCCTTCTCAGCTATAGAAGCTCACATTTTATATTTTATGGTTTTCTACTTTTAATTCTAAATTTTCATTCTTTAATGAGCATGTTTACTATTAAATCAAATCTGTGCCTGTTCTATTTTAGGATAACTTGAGCACAAATATCAAGTATTACTCTCAACTATTTGCCCAAAGAAAACTGGAAAACATATTAAACTAATTCTGTAGACACTACTGCTTTGAAAAAAATGAATGCTCCACCTAGACATGTTAAAAATTTAAACTGTTAGAATATCATGAGTTTATCAGGAGTAAGATTTCAGATCTGGAAGATACATGATTTCCATATGACAAAACCTTCTCTCTCTAATTTCATAAAACCCTAGGCATAACCACAGAACATGTAACACAAATTGATAGTGGGAGAAAAAAAAAACAAAACATACTTTTTGCTACAAAGTGTTATGTGCAAAATATTTTGGAATATGCCTTATTTTATTAAAAAAAAGAAAAAAAAAATCAGCTTCCAGTGATGAGGGGTTTAATCCAGACAACAACGATGTCAGTGGGAATGTCCCCAGAGATTGGAGAGGGGTTTAAATTTGGCAGTGTGTTCTGGAAGGGGCTGGAGCTCAGAGCAGCACCCTCTGTCCGTGTGTGTGTGTGTGTGTGAGATGGATGGGAATGTGTGTGTATATATGGATACTGCACCATCCATGTATAAACACACCTGGGCCCTGCTCGGGGACAGCAAGCAGCACAGGGGGGTCACTCTGCCTCTCAGACAGGGCTGCCTTCCTCCTGTCAGGGCTCTGCTCACTGCACTCCCAGACACACTTGCACAAATATCGCTGACAACGTTAATATGCGCGAAAGGAACATTTTTCTGACTCCGGTCGAAGATGCAATAATCAAATCATAAAACACAAAACCAATAGCCAATCAATGTGATCAGTCTGCCCATAGGCTTAGTTCAAGCAAGCCATTCACTGAGCTATGTGATGGATCTGTCAAACCCAGTACAGCATTACAGACATACCAGCAACACCGAGTGAACATGCAATGACAAAATGACAATACGCCCCACTGCCATGCTCCCACTCCTTCTGCCTCAGAATACAAAACTGCAGCACCTTGCTAGTTTCTCTTGCTTCAGACTTGGACAGAAACCTAACAACTATATATATTTATTTTTAAATATTGCAATAATAAGAGCTGTACAGACATTTTATTGACATCTGATTTAGTGTCTTTTGCACGTCCTTACAGTTACTTTTTCCAAATATGCTCAGTTTAGAGAGTTTGCCAGGCAAGTTCCAGACTGATGAAGAATATGTGTAGACTAATAGGTCCCCTTTTAGGACTTATACTAATTGGAAAACTTATCAGAAATGTTTTAAATCTTGGCAAGTTAAGTATAATTTTATTTTTGATCCACTCTGCAAAGACCTTCAAACCTGTACGTGCAATTTAATATACGATAGATCACACAATATAAAAATTGATTTCGGAATTTGTATCCAGTGATTGTATTGCTTCATAAATAAAACAAAATGTACCTGTTTCTTTGTTATTTTTGTTTTATGATCTAAGAAATGACTGGAGAGATCTGCCAGGCCTACCCCTGCTGTGAAATTTGGTTTAGGAGTACATGATCTGTCTTGACAAATACTTTGGGGTTTGCATTGATTGGTTTAATGGTATTTCCTTGCCACCTGATTCTCCCCTGTTCCTTGCCTATTTCCAGCAATATTTCCAACTGTGACAAACAAGGATACCATTGCATTCCTTCAAATGGAGGCCTCTCACAGAGATCATTATCAATCGACTTGGTCTATTGATTCCAGAGTCCCAAATCTTTCTGTTAACCTTTATTTTTAATTTACCAAAACATGTCTCCAATCTAAAGATTTCCTCTTTCCATCTCCTGACTTAAGAAGCCTTTCAAATATGGAACACTGCCATTCATAATGGATATGAGTGGTGACCAAAAAAATAAAGCTTTTCTTATTTTTCAAATTACTATGAAGTAATATTTTCCATGATAGGTCACTGCTTCAGTGGTACTCAATTTCTTTGGGCATCATTTTTTTATATAAACAGTAAATGTAGTTCATGTGTAATTAAATTAAATAGGGGCTCATATGAACACTAAATAAGTGTATAAGGAGATATGGAATCTTCAGTGTTGTGAGAGGAGAGCAGATGACAATTACATAGAGAAGAGCAGATACGAGCAGTTGTACTGAACTATACTTCAGCACTTTCAATATTAATTTCACAAAAGTAGCTAAATTAAATTCATTTTAAAATGAACAAAAGTTAATCAAATTAAACAAACTGTAGTTGTGAGTAATCAGAGGTATCCATGTTTGCACATAGTTTCCCACATGCAAAGAAATGTTTGAGCAGATTGTTATTTGTTTTGTTCTCAATGCTAGTTTTGGGATTCTCTAGTAAAGAAATTCAGTTATGAGATTTGTAATTAAGACAAGAAACCATATTCATTTGGGGGAAGCAGATTGAAGATGAAGGTTAACCACACTTAAAAAGAGAAGATAAAAAAAAAAAATCCAAAAGATATAAAATTCATTTAAGATATCTAAAATTATGCAAACAAAGACAGGTTATTGCAATTCTACTTATACAAAAAGTGTATCTGAAAATTATACAATTTTAAAAAATAAGTAAGGATTGTAACAACTGCATTACTACTGATGCCATCTCCAGCTTTCTTTACAGTAATATTTAAGAGCACTATCTTCCTAAACAAATCCTTTACCTTTTTGGCAGCATAATTCTTTGGGATGTTGACTCCCTGCCCATAGCAGAACATGTGACCAACTGATATTTTATCTTACAGCCTTTGATCTGGTTTATGAGAAGGTACATTAATTCATAATTAAAGCATTTAAAATTCAGCTTGATATTGTTCAGTTTCTCTGTGTAATGCATAGGTTTAATTAATAGAAATAGCCTACAAAATGATCCAGGGACACCTGAGCGATAGCTGGCAAAACCTGGCTGACCACAGGAGGTTATTTATAATTTTGTCCTTTTGGTTTAGCAGGCTTTTAGAAGCAGGAGTTGTTTTGCATTACAGGAAAGCTCACATTAAAACCCTAGAGCTGCAACATGCTAACAAACCTTTGTGGAAATGAAATGAAACTACTGAGTAGCACTTCACCTGTGCAGGTTCCCCTAAGTAGAGATCGTACATTGCCACCAAAGTGCACACAGCACAGATCTGCTTGATATCACTGACCCAAAATCAATAAAAAGTAGCTTGCTTACCTGTCTGACACAGCATGCCTCAGCCATACATGCAAATTACTTTATTCACATAACTTTAAAAAATATATCTTCATTACCCAGAATAAGCACTTGAAAGGCAAATATGCATGCATAGCATTGTAACATTCATACCATGGGACTTGGTTCTAAAAATACAGAATCCATGAACAGCACTTCAATCTAAGAAATTGTGCACTAGAATTTCTTATCTCTTGACTTCTTTAAGAAACAGAAACATTTGTAACACTAATTTGGCATTTAAAGAAATTTTTCAATATGTATTTAAGGCTTAAGAAATGATTTCTATGACTCGAAAGGAAAATTTTCTTTTCAGCTATTGAGAAGCATGACCTTACTTCTCATTGCCATCATGAAGCAAATTATGTGTCTTTCTGCCACGATATATACTCTCCCTTTAAAAGGGAACCCTCCTCAATGACTTGAAAAACATTAAAAATAGATTTTAAGGGTGCAGTTTATGAAGAAAACAAAGGATAATCCTCATTCTCATTACAAAATCATGTCCACACACTGCAAAGACTTAATTTTATGCAATTGGGTAAAATACTGTTCCTACTGAAGTCAGCAGCAATTTAGACATTGACTTCTAAGGGATTCTAACATCCATCTTTCAAGAAAACATTAATATATGTGACATTGCTCTTACTTGATAAAAGTTAAGTCTCTGAATGTGCGGATTTTCATGATCTTCAATTCCTGATATTGTTTCCACCAAATGTGGTTTACATTTTGAGGATAAAAATACAGAGCAGAAGAAAAATAACTTTTTTTGGTTTTTTTTTTTGTTTGTTTGTTTGTTTGTTTTTGGTTTTGTTTTGGTTTGGTTTTGGTTTTTCAGGTATTGCTAAAAATCAAATGCCTGGGAAGAAAGCAAATGGAAAAAAAATGCTGTTTTGCATTGGATAGCTCAAGCTTAGACACAGTTCATTCTCAATTTCCACTGACTAAAACAGTGTCAATGAGAATTGAGGGCACTCAATAGGTTCAAGGTTCTAAATCAGCTGAAATAATACTTCTAAAACAAATAATGATCCTTAGCAGCAGACCATCATGAATCTGTACATTTATTTATCTGCA
Source organism: Prinia subflava (assembly GCF_021018805.1). Taxonomy (NCBI): domain Eukaryota; kingdom Metazoa; phylum Chordata; class Aves; order Passeriformes; family Cisticolidae; genus Prinia; species Prinia subflava. Next base: position 4,495,574 of record NC_086263.1, on the reverse strand, counting down.
CTGTGCAAGGGTCAGGGACGTTAAGTGGATGATCTACAGCTTGGGAATGTGCACATCTCACACCTGATTCTCAGTTAAGGCCTAAAGCCTCTCAATTTATGGCTATTCATGGATTATAATAAAACAGCCTGCTTTAGATATCACAGTTATCTGCAGAGCAACAAGACAGTTATGAGACTTCAACAAGGCAAATTGATAGAACCATCTTCAACTTCCACTGGTCAAATATTTGTGAGCAGGAAAGGAGTTCTTACCTGTCACTGTAGGCAGCTGCAGTGGCAGTGGCAGGCTGGGCGTACCGGTAGGCAGCATAACCACCCTGAAACACAAACTCACGCTCTAACTGCATTGCCGTGGCACCTTCAGACACATTTTGCAACATTTGACAACAATCGAAAGGGCACAGTCATGCTGCAGTTCAGTCAAGTGCACGGGAAATACTGCAGTGAAATGTTAAGGGAAATATCGCTCAGCAAAATCGACCACCACAAACTCCCTAAGATCTGTCCCGGTGGTCAGGAGAAAGCAATGAGCTACACTGATCAGTGTAAGCCTTTTTTACAAGACAATACTGGATTCTTCTCCAAGTTTTCAAGCAGCAATTGTTCGTATGGACAAAGTGGATGTATATTCACAAAACAGTGCTAAATTTAAAAGACAAACTCAGCTAACAATCAATTCTTTTTTTGTACAAAATATGATTTATCATGCCTGATTGATTAAGCCTATGAATTTGCGCACTCAATTAACACTTAATGTTACATAGGTTTCCAATTTATACATAAAATTATAATGAAGAAGCAAAATTCTCTTCTTCCATGAATTAACATTCAGTTGTATGTAACAGTAATTCCAGCTGTTCAATTAAGCAAACAGGACAAACAAGCACACATTGGAAAGGAATTGAGTGCAGTGATGCATTGATTATCAAACTGTGAAAACAGCAGAGCTTCCTGTTCAATGGACCACGGTGTTATATCAAGCATTTCCAAATGATCTCAGCATGCCAATTAACAGCCCCAGCCAGGCCCGCTGATAACGCAAACACGATTTACGTCCCAATTAGAATTCTCCCCCCAGCACCCTCTGGGACAGGGGCTGCTGTGGTGCCTTCCTCACCCACCCCTCCCTAAAAAAGAGCTGAATAAGACAGTATCAGCTCGCTCAGCTTTGAATAAAATTCACTCTTTTGCTGAAGTGTTTGCTTTAATGGATTGGTTCTTTTTTTTTTTATTTTTCCTTTTTGGAAGGCTGCATTCACCCAGATATTGTGCTGAAGCAGGAAGAACAGGCCACGACGTGCCAGCCCTGAGTGTAACAGTAGAACATTTTTACTGCAGTAACTTCTGTGGGTTTTCTGTTTTGATTTTGCAAGTAAAAATTCACTCTTTTCAGAAAAGCAATCTGAACTACCATTTCCCCTTCTACCACTTTGCTTGGCAGAATGGCTTTGATCCCTAACACCTTCAAACCTTTGTGGGTTTGAAGACTCAAAGCAGGTTTGGTTTGGAAATCAATCGTTCAGCTGACAATGCCACATCACTCTAAGAATAAACACAAGTTTTACATACACTGACAGCTCATTAGAAACTCCAGGCTTTGAACTGTCAGCTCATTTGAAGAATATTCTTCCTGATTTTTTTTTTTCTGTGTGCTCACACAGAGAACAGGACATGTCCCTCCCTGCTCCTGGCCAGCTCCCTGCAATTGTCACACAAGCCCTGGGATCAGGACAATGAGCATCTCCTAAACCCCCTCGTGCCCTCTCCTGTGCTCCTCTGTGCACACACAGAGGCAGTGACACAAAACACCTCCTCATTTCAGATTGTTTCATTTTTATAAACCAGCAGAAGGCTATCACTGTCAAAAATGTACAACAGGCACACACTGCTGCAGTTATGTATGTGCAGGCCTTGGGATATCAAAAATGTCACCGGGTACAAGCTGAGCCAAGGTTGAGGGGAGAGAAATTCAAACTGCACACTTTGGCTGGCCTCTGTCAAAGGGAGAGAGGGGAGAGAAAATAAAAATTTATCTGTTCTCCCCTCTTGGTTTGTGAGGGATAAATATTGGAATTGTCTGTCTGGGGAGGTGGTGGAGTCACCATCCCTGGATGTGTTTAAACAAAGCCTGGATGTGGCACTGGTGCCATGGTTTAGTTGAGGTGTTAGGGCTGGGTTGGACTCGATGGTCTTGGAGGTCTCTCCCAACCTGGTGATTCTGTCATTCTGTGAAATATGACACCTTTTTCCCGCTATTTTTCTTCCCTGAGTGCTGATATGAGGAAGATCCTGGGCTGGTTTTCATGACCCAGTCCTGGCAGTGTGTGGCAGGTCTGAAGTCTGACGTGGTTCTGTTCACCAGGGTGTCCAACTCCTGTGCTTGTCCTGCTGTCCACTCCTAAAACCCCTGATTCAGAAGTGAGAGCCACTCCAAGTCTACCCAGCTCTACACATGAAAGCTCCTACCACAGTATGGAACTGAGAACAGACCATGAGAGCTCTGAAAGGGATAAAAATGACACAAGCTGTTCCCACAGCAGCTGACCTGAAACCTGGTGGGCTCTGTGAGGATTGGTTTTCTTTCCTTCATTTGACTATCACCAAAAATTGGTCAGTGTGTGATGAGACCCTTCCTTGCTCCCCAAACACAAGAGCTTCATTCCTTTTATGCTTACATTTTGATTTGCTTTCAAAGAATTTCTGCTGAACAATGAAGCTCGACTCTGAGTTTATTAAGATGTTTTGGATTCAGCAATCAGTCTGACATTTATGAGAGCCCTGGCAAGAATGAGTGTAAAGCAATACAAATAAAAAGAGATTGAAGGCATTGAATTTGCCTGAATTCTCTGGAGAACTAGAGAAAACAGGATGTATTTGGGTATCGGGGAAGACCTAATTCCTTGCCATCCCATGTCATGAATTCTTAATTTTAAAATAAACTGGCATAAATTACACATTAAAATATGCTTAAGCATATTATTTTTATGGGGTTTGTGTTCTGCAGTTTTGGTGTTGTACCAAGTTTTCTCTTTGTTTTAATTCAATTACTTCAATTGATTTTTGATTAATGCAGGAAAACAATACTTGTAGGTAGACTTTACTCTGGGAATTGGGGTGGGATTCCAGTCCAAACCCCTGATATCAACTTCTGTAACAAGTTCTACTTGAAATTTCTTCTCTGGTTTTGAACTTGGCTGATATCTTAGGTGAAGAATACACCAGTAATCTTCAGTGCATCCCTTGAGTAACATTATATAATTATCCTCCTGCCTTAGACTATATTGCAAAATAAAATACTTAGAACAAAATTATGCAATAATTACAGAGAAAAACCCAAAACAACAAACCATTCTCAGTTCCTATGGATTAGAAATGTTTTAGGAATTCTTTTTTTCCGCTTTATATTTAAATTCAGGCAGAAAGTACCTTGCTGTGGATTATTATTCTGAAAATAATAATACTTAAACATTTACTACCCTATCTGTGCTCCTGCAAGACTGCTCTACAAAGAAACAGAAATGGAATGATCTGAACGAGGAAGGAAGGATGGAAAGAAAGGTGTAAGGAAGGAATTTAGGCAAATTCCCCAGAGCAGTTCATTAGAGTTTTCCTCTCAATGTTTTATGTATCTCTGGCTCGGGCAAACAGAAACAGAGCAGTGTTATCTGTCAGAAATCAGTTGGTGATTTTTATATAGAAATATTAATCAATTTTAGAAAGAAATCACACACATTTTGAATAAGATATGATAAAATGGAAATGAACAGAAAAATACAAGTGAATTTTTAAATAAAGTATGTATATCTGCAGTAAAGTTAATTTTCACAAAAAAACCCTTACCCCTACAGAGTCTAGAGATTACAAAACTATGTATACATGTGTGCACTTTCTCATAAAATAGCTAAACTTTTTTCTCATGATCTCAGATGTAATAAAACACAAAGTGATTCTAAATGATGAGTATTTTTTGATTTGTTGTTTTTTTTAATTAGCTACATATTTAATATTTCATATGAATGTTTAGAGTTAATTTTCCTCAATTTATACTTTCTATACTTCCTTTCCCTCAAGGATCTCAGAGTATTTTGTGAATATAAATTAATCAAGGTTCCAAACCTTCTCTAGTATTGAGAATTAGACCTGCCTTATTAACTACAAATAGAAGACTGGTATTAAAAATTACATGAATTACACCCAGAGCTGCAGAATACAGAAAGTGTCAGTTCATTTTCCTCCACTCACATGCTATTGAGATTTAAACAGCATTTTTTCTGTTCACTGTGTAAAACTTTGACTGGGAAAATTAAAAATAGACAAAAAATCCACCTCCAATTTGTGCTGGCTCAAATTGTGGACGTGGCCTGTGTGCAAGGTTTGGGGCATTTCTATATCCCATATATATATTCCCATTTCCCAGAGGCAGCTGTTACTGAAAAACTCTTGGTAAAATATCCAGGCACCTCCTGCACTAATTCCAGCCAAATCCCCAGGACTGGTCTGGTACCTTTCTGCATGTACTGTTAACATCACAGATAAAGATGAGATCAAAAGACATTTCATCCCTACCTACCCAAACTTTTTAAAGGGTATCATGGAGTGTTCCAGCACACAGAGCAGTGGAAAGAACAACCCACTGCTCTCTGGGGACCCTTTTGCCCTTGGCAAAGTCATTTCTCCTGCTCCTGCTCTGCTTCTGTGAGTCACAGGAAATGGCACACCCTTCCACTGGCCAAACACAAAAATCCTTGGTTTTCAAAAGAAAACCTTCAGTGCTGTCTGCAATTCCTTGTTTTTCACATCAGAACCGTGCCTGTCAGGGGACCTGATGGCTTCCAGGGACTCCCACCTGGGGCCAGGGGAATGCTGGTTAGAGAATTACCTCTGCTTTTCCCTTGGGAAACAAATAAATCCTCCATTCCCAGCTCCACCCTGGCTTTGAGCTAAAGGTGATGGCAATAGCTATTAGGAAATAGTCTCATTCCATTCCTCTGACCATAAAAATCTGCCTTATTCTTGCCCAACAGCTAAAAAAAAAAAAAAAACCCACCAAAAAAAACCACACCAAAAAAACACCCCCCCACACACTCAAAAAAAAACCCCAAGACAAAAAACCCCAAAAAAACCAAACAACAACCAAAAAGAAAAAAAAAAAAAAAAGAAAAAAACAAAAGAAAAAACAAACAAACAAACAAAAAAACCACACCACCAACAAAACTCTAGATGTATATTTTAGCCCAGAATCCTGGGAAGTTTAGCAAACCTTGCTGTGAGCAGTAAGACTGACTAATGGCCATGGTTAAACCATTACCCAGGGGCTTCTGGAGCTGGTGGTGGCAGGGTGGGGAAGGTTCTCATTTTCTGAGCCTTCCCACATTTTAGGTGAGGATTGATGACTGACATATTCTGAAAACATTCTTTATGACAATGGTAATAAAAAAAAAGGAACAGATTTAAAATAAAGCAGAGCTATTATTCTAACTGCATAATTCTGAGACTGTTACTATTTTTTGCTTCATTTTATAGAGTGTATTTTCTTATTTTCACAGGTGTCAATCTTCATCTAAGAACTTCTATATTTGCTGGCAGGCAACTTTAATTCTCTTTTAATGACTTTTTCTCTTAGTGAATCAATACTTAATTTTAAAAGGTCTTCCTTACTTCCTAATAATCTCCTTTATTTTTCCTACTCAAAGGCACATTTAAAAGGGAATTCAATAGCTCAGCTATTTCAGATGGATTATTACATTCCATATAGAATTATATGAAATATAGAATATATTATATTACATCTAGAATCATGGCTGTTGATTTTTCACTTTAGACTGTACTTTCCATCTATTTTTATATTCCTAATCTCTTCTATTCCACTGGTGAGTGTTGAGCAGCTCTGGATATTTGCTGGTTTTGGTTCACCCTGCACTTTTTACCCAACCAGTATCTTTTTGTGACTGCCCTCCCCCTTTCCCTTAAATTTGTGGTCTCTCTCACCAGAGGCTCTGCTGATCCCCAGTGATGCAAAGAATAGCAGAGTCCATCTATTGCTCCTCAGTGTAACCAGAGCAGGATGAAACCCACTCTGATCTACCCTTTAATGCAGATTTTTGATCTGACTTTTCATATTGTGTGCCTCTTGTTTTGCTTTCTCTCGTATTTCTAAGGCTTCTTTCCCTCCAATCCACCATTAAACCTTACGTTGTTTAAATGTTTTTTCTCCTTTTTTCACAGAGCATTTGTCATTTCACAGAGCTTCTGCTTTGCACTTAAAATGAAAAGCTGAGTGGAACTATGTCATAAACAATTGGGATTTAATAAATAACTTGGTCTGCTGCAAACTGCTGCACTAAGAACTAATACACTGTGAATTTTAAGGTTTCATTTGATTTATGCCAGTTCTTTCTATCTCTCTCTCCCTCCCCTGCAAATGCTTTATATGCAAGAAGGCACAAATGTGAAGAAAAATTATTTATAAAATAAAAAGGTCCGTGTATTATAAAGAAACTAAATTTCCAGAAGAGTGTTTTAATTCTGTCATCTGCTATAAAGATAAACATTCTGTTGCATTAAGAGAACTAAGATATGCAATCAGAAATACGAGGCTGCAACTGAGTGAAAACAAGTGTAGTTATTCCATTTCCTAATGCACACAACTACTGCAGACAACAAAACTGAGGCTATACTAGAGATCAGTGATTTATTCAGCATCATTCTCATTGAAACCACCCTCCATTTGGAAAAAAACCATTAACGTCTGTGAGAGGGTGTGAGGCCACAGTGGGTTCCAAACCTGCCAACTGCTCCAGCAATGCTCAGCTCCCACCTCTCCCCTCAGCCCAAGCCCTCCTGAGGAAGGGGTCTTCCTGCCCTGCACATTTCTGGGTTGGTAAACTGAGCAAAATGGGTGTCAAACTCTTGTGATGGCTTGAAGGGACGTGAAAATTGGAAACCACACTTGAAGGAATTCCACAGTGTAATGTGTCCTACAGAGCTCAAAAACTGGGCAGCAGTTTGGGTGAGATCACAGCCACTTATTGGCTTGAGAAACCTTTGGCCAGTGGTGATTCTTGTGTTGTAAACAATATCTTACTGATAATATCGTGAGTATATAAGTACATAGGGAGAGGATTTTAACCCCAGCTAATTTATTTTAAATATGTTTTTTAAGCTCACAAATGAATTTTCAGATAAGGATCAGCCTTTCCACCTCCATCAGAAAAACAAAACCTACTTCATCCATAAATTCAAATTGTTTCCTTCTTTATATAGAACTTACTAACAAAAATCCGTTCCCTTGGGAATAGTTCTAGAAGATTGCTGATAATGAACACAAGGGATGTTTCCTAGCATTGCCTATTTAATTTTTAATATTCATACAAATTTCAACTCATCTGTCTCATTTTATCTCAACTGAAACAGCACAAGTAGGTTACAGAAAGTTGTCTGGTGAAACCAAGACCTGTAACTTAGAACCAGAGTGCCTTATTAAAACAATGACAAAAGTAAATATTGCTTACTACCAGTGAAATATTTTACATCTGCACATTAGCTACAAGAATTTTAGAAGAGTGAAATTTAGCCTCAACCCCCTGAAACCTCTTGCATACTCAGACATATGGAGCTTCTTTGCACACATTCAAAATAAAAAAGTTGACAAGAAAAAAACGATGTATGAAAATTTGAAAAAAAATAAAGTTAAAATAATATTTAAGATGAACTTGGTGCATAGATAATGATGGATCCAGGACTATGAATCTTTCCTAACAAATTATCCACTTGTATTGTGAGCAGTCTCTACCCATCTCCTTTAAACTGAAATTAGTGGATTTTAGAAGTGCAATTTTTGGAAGCCTACTCAGATTACAGACAATGCATTGCCATATCTTAAAATTACAATGGCATTAAGCTCTACTATCACCATGGCACCTACCTATCCCCAGTGTTGGCTGGATTTGGGAACCTGTATCTCTCCATAAAGTACTTTCAGACTTCAAGTTTTAAGAATATTCAGCTTACCCTGATTTTTTTTTTTAAGAGCTTGTGGGGATTTGCAAAAGAATGTTTCTGCTTTGTTTTATTTTTTCTCTGAACTTCAATTACGAAGGGAGACGCCCCTCCACACACGCACACACATTTTTCACATCTTTTTGCATTCATTCAGCATTTGATTGAAGAGTTAATTCAGCTCCACTGAACAATGATAGATGTAATGAACAGAAAGGTCTTCCAATGTGAGAGATATTCTTCTCAATTCTTTCTGACAGGCAGGGGATGGTAAATAGACAAAACAGAGTCAAGCTAGGCAGCAAACTTGTAAAAAGAATGACTCTGGTAATGTACAAGGACAGCATGCACATCAATGAATACTTACATAAATGTCTGCACCATAAAATCCATCCTGGTATACAACACTGCAAGGATGCACACACAAAGAAAAACATCCATATTAGTGCATTTCCACATGCAAATGCCACCAACCCCTGCACAGCTGAGGTTAGTCTCACAAGAACAGAGGGGAGGGGAGGGAAGGCACTCTTCACATTGGTTAAGGAGGTTGGTAGTAATCATCAGAAGTGAACCTGTACCAAATTCATCATCTTAGCAAGTATGCCAAATGCTTAGTCAAAGGAAGGCAAAGCATGGCAGGATTGGAAAAGACTTTTGATAAAATTTGGGGGCTTTTTTCTTCCCTTGTTCTTAGTTTTAAGAATCCACATATTGACAGCATTTTTTTCGATCCTGTAAAAATTTTTGGTGGGCCAATCCTACATCCAGTTTCAGTACATTTGCAAAAAGCTAACTCCTGAAGCACTGCTTCCTTGTCCTGCAGTTATGTGACCCTCTGAAATAAAGGGTTACTTCTCATTACTTAGATGGCAAACAAAACACAGCCTAAGTTGAAATGGTGAGAGGAGTGGGTGAAATAATTACCCTGGTGGTGTTCTACCCACTGGGTCAAATCTCAATATTCAGTCTACACACAGGTGAGACAACCCAGAGGTAATGCACTGTTGGCTCCATGCACATTACCAGTGGTGGCAACTAGTCTGTTGAGAATTTCAAGATGTTATTCCTATGAAAAAAAATATTATCTTTGCCTACTTGAGCCTTTTGCAGCTTTGGCAAAAATGCCAGTAGTTCTGAGCCCCTCTGTTTTGGTTGGTTGATACAGTACTACTTCCTCTCTCAAAAAAAAAAAAGTGATAATGTTGCTGTTACCAGTTCACCCAGAGATGGTCTCACTCCAGCTAAGATCAATCATCAGTGTCAACAGTGAATGAGTCTAAACCCTTCAGGATAAATGACACAGCACGACAAAGACAGCTTAAATGACTACACTAAATAAAACTGGAACTGCACAACAGTGGCCTAACAATTACACCCATTAGGTCATTCCTGCAATTTTACATCCAGTTGGCAGTTCTGCAACTTGAAATGTCTATTTCCAATATAAGAATCAACCCAAGCTGTTTCAAGAGCTAAATATGAGAGCTAATAAAACAATAGGGTTTTTTTTTTTTGCAATGCTGTTTTCAATTTAGGAATACTATTATCTAGGAATAACAGTTATTACCAAGTTGCTAACCTAAGCCATTTTGCAATTCCAAGAAGAATTTTCATGTCAGAAATACAATTGATCGATTGAGGTCAATGACCAAACCCCACAGGGCTGAGCTGGTACGTGTCTAAGTCAGAATCACGTGAGAAAATCATAAATATGCACACAGTGACATGGATAAAACCACACTGATGATAAAAGTTTGCTATGGAATAGTAACAGGTGAAAACTCAGCTCCACTTAAATCCCAGTGTCTGCCATTTGTTTCAGCAGGGCCAGACCTTTACTTATGTATTTTTCTATTTATTCTGTCTGCAGAGCAAAATATGCAAAACCTGGTCTACACTGGCAGCTTTCAGAGAGCTTGGTACCTACACTGCAGCGTACCTTCATCTTGGTTTTGGTTTGGATACTCTGATTATTTTAAAACACCCCATGTTTTTCTCTGCCTGCTGGCACGTAAGAAATAAAGCATTCCACATGACTGTGAGGTAGGAGCACACAACCATGGACAGCATGGAAGGACTTGGATGAGATGACGCACAAAGAATACTGAATTTACTGGAGATGAGGGCCTCACAGCCCTGGGGTCCTCACATCCCTGTGCCACTCCTGCTGGAGATGGGGGAGAGCTGGGGGAAGGTGGTCTAGGTCCCACCTGTTTATAACCCTCTAAACTGCACTTCAACAGGAAATTAAATCCATTTTTCAAGTCAAATCAGTTTTGGCCAGGATGGCAATTGGCACGAAATGTCCCTGTCTATCTCAGCCTGGGAGCTTTTCCATCCTCCCTTCTCCCCCTGTGCTCCTGAGAGGGGAAGGAGAGCACGGCTGGGCGAGGGTCTGGCAGCCAGCCGAGACCAACCCAACACTGCACACTCAAACACCTTCCCTTAATTACATTAAACATTGCTACTTGGAAAATAATGCTTTTGAGAAAGCATGTGTCAGAAAGGGAAACTTTTCTCTTCTTCCTCTTGGTGATCTGTGGATGTACAGCAAAGATGAATAGGGGCTGATAAATTTTTCATTCTGAAATGCAGCTGGTTGTAGCCTTGGACAGGTTCATTCATCCACCCCAGTCCTCCTTCCAGTCACGTACAGACAGAAACTTATTTGGAGTCCTAAATGAAACCACTTCATAAACACCATGCTGAAAAATGTACCCATCACTAAAATGAGACATATATGCATAACTCCATCATTAGACATGGCCAATATTAAGATGAAGTGACAGAATCAGGCAAATGAGTATAACAGTCCCAAGCATGACTTGCACTACAAAAAAAATCAGCTGATTTTATCTTATTTCCTCCCTATGAACTCATATTAAGACAATGATATTAAATAAAATCCCTTCTGCTTCTCCTGAAGTTTGAGGAAAAGTAATTCTTCACACTTATATAATAGATTTTTCAGAAAATATTTCCTCTATTCAGTGTTCTTATCTTTTGTTGATTCCTGACCAAATCTTAGCTGTGGATTCAAATGTGTTTCCTACAGCACCCTTCACCAGAAATACAAAGTGTAAACCATCAAGAAATAACTTTTGCTTTTCCTTCCTTTAGTACTTTGTTTTGTTTTGTTTTGTTTTCTGGGGGGGGTGGGGAGGTATTCGGAGTTTTTGGGGTTTGGGGGGGGGTTTGTTAATGTGGTTTAATTTGCTTGGTTTATTACCCCTTTTCCTTTCTCTGAGGCTCTAGGCAGAAAATAAAGAGTATGTCTTGAGCATGGGAAGAGACTGAAGGCATCACTCAAGCGCCCATCTTAGAACAGCTCTTTTTTACACTTTATATTCAAAAAAAAAATCTTGGTAGACAGCTAGGTCTTGTGCTCCTTGTAAAACAACAAAGGATTTTCAAATAGTCACACTATTGAAATCTGAATTACTTCACCCAAGGAATGGATATATTAATGCCCTTCCTGCTGACATTAAAAAGAACAAATTTAGGGGGTTTATTCAGTTGTATTTTCTTATTTTATTCTGCTAAGGAAAGCTCAGAGAAATGAGAAATCTTGATTTAATATGAAAATGTGCATCTAAATAACATCATATGTGGCAATTATTTCCTGAAATTATTTTTCTCTAGATAGGAAACTCCTCATCAGGTATTATACATCTGACTTTCATGGGTTTAGCTCCTTTATTTAAGTCTCTGTGTCTTATAATCACTTTCTGTAACTATATTAACACAAACTCTTCACTAGTTTAGATTCCACCTTTATAATATCCTGGGAGAACTACATCTGTCTTCATTATCATTTTTCTGTCCTCATCTTTCAAAAGGACTGAGTTGAATAATCTATCAATGACATAAAAAGACAGTCCTTGACTGCACAAACCTCCTCTGAGTCCCTTCCCAGCAGCTGAGCACCCCTGGCCTCAGCCACACACGTCCTGCCCAGGGCAGCACACCCAGCCTGAGCCTCATCCAGAGGGGTGGATTCAAGGCAACAAATGGGCCTCACACCCCTGATTCTGATGCTTTAAGTTTTAGCATTTATGTTTTTCAGACCCTGCACTGCATTATTATGTAATTCTGAACTCCATATAAAGCGTTAGCAAGGTCTCTTCACATTTTGGTCAGACAAAACAATCCTTCCAGGCCTGAGAACCAAGGACATTCTGCCTCAGGCCCCAAAAATTATAAACAAAAGAGAATCAGGGGAGAAGAAGCAAACTGGGGGAATGTGACTTCATTACCTGAAGCTATAATAGGACAATTAACCCCTGATATGCAAACAGACCAAACTTATTTCTGCCTGAAAAACTCGTGACCCTCGTCCATCTTGTGTGTAGCCTCTGTGAGGGTTTTGACTGCCCAAAGGGTACCTGTTAAAGCCTTTAATAAATACCCACTTTATTCTTTTATCTCTGTCTAGCCTCTGCTCCAGGAAGCCATTCTCAGCACCAGTTCCCCTCCTTGGCACAGCAAGGGTCACAGCTCCCCCTCACCTGTCCAGCACAACTAGAGAAAAGCAGCTGAGGAACAACAGCTGTGTTTGCTCACTGCTGCAGGGCCCCTCTCACTGTCCCACACTGCCCAGCTCTTGGTCTGGAAATCACCTTTAACATGAACCCCTTACCCAAGGCGACAAAGGACACAAGAGATGCAGCTACAGCCTTATTTAAACCAAAAACAGAATTAAAGTAACACTTGTGCATACTCTAATAACAGAGTTTTAAGTGCTGTAAGCCCAGAACTGAAACTCTTCTAAGAGGCAGTTTCGACTCTTTAGAATGTTCTCTAATTCCAGCTCCTTGCCTTTCCAGCTTCAACAGTTTCTGCCACAGACAGGTTACATCATCTGCTTTGTGAGACTGACTGAGGGCATTGCTGCAGAGAACAGGGCTGGCAGACATGAATCAATATATGCTGGCAAAAAACATTTTTTGTTCCAACAATTGCATGTATACACAGAGTCCAAAATAAGAGGAATTTTACATGAGCCCAAGGGAATCTAGTGGGAAAACCCATAAGAGAGTAGATGTAGTAGCTCATACTAATCTTCTTAAATTTAGCATTCAGAATAAGGGTTGGAAAATAAAGCTGTATTTTCATTTTGAATCAGTTAACAAGTAGCACTTTAGAATGCTTATTTTAACAAGAGGAACAGTTTCTCAATAGTCTCTGTTATTTCTCCTCCACACTCTCCACAAATTCACAATTCTATTTCGGGTTGGGTTTGTTTTTTGTAACTGTCCTTTTCAAAGAGAAAAAAGCATGTTGCTCTCCTCTGCTTTCCCAGGAAAGACAGAAGAGGAGGAGATACAGACTGAAAGCCAATTCTGTGTTAGCTTCATCAGAACTGAAGGGAGCAGAGAGGAAATGTGAACACAAAGTCATCACACACTAAGCTTGTGAAGAATTTAAAGCAAAGGATGCTGAAACAGAAAGCCTTCTCATTAGTTTACTACTCCTGCTATCTACTACTGCTCTACTACCAGATGTACCAAGACTCTGGGTTTTCTTGACTGATTAAAGATCCCTTGTTTCCCTCTCCTGCTGCTCCGTTTTGGGGTTAAGCTCCCCATGCAGTGCAGACTTCCAGGCTCTAAATTTCAACTTTCAGTATTCTCACATAAACCAAACTTTACTCCCCATTTCAGTGTCGGGGGGGTTTATGATACATACATTAATTATATGTAGTTATAAGTTAGCTGCACACTCTCGTATTTCAAGGCATTAGAGATGATGCCACAGATGCTGAAAGTGAAGTACTTTCCATGAGCTAATAAACAAGATGCTGTCTCAAGGAATTGTGAAATGTCTCACTCAGAAGTGAAGGATCCATTAATTACTGGGGTAGTGCCATGTATCTCACAAACAGTAAATCCATTTTTAAATGACACAATTTAAAGCACACGTGCTGATCTTTGATTTGTAAGAAAATAATGGCCTTAAATATGGTTATACCCAGCAACTTCCCTGGACCTAGCAGAGCCTGTCTGCTGCTCCCCAGCAAGTGGGAGGCACAGCAGAAACACCTTCCAGCAGGAACCACCATAACTCATCCTGCCTTATGACCACAAGACCTAGAGGTAGATCAACATCTAAGGGTAATGAAATAAAAGAAAATAAAAGAAGGTAATAGCAATTTAGCTTTATATTTTGCAACTACATGTAGGTTCTTTCTTGAAAGGAAGTATTTTTCCTAACTAAACACTGATGGATTTCAATGAAAATTTATTATTAAAATTATATCTGTCATTATAGAAAATTTGTTTTTTTGTTTTTTTTTTTTTTTTAATGACTGAAAATACTTAAGTATGAAACTGTTTGCTTGGCTGTAAGGCTGGGCTCCTTCCTTGAGAGAAAAATAAGAAATTGCTACTAACTTAATTGCAAAACAGCATCCAAAACTTACTCCATTTTTCTTATCAACAAATGATATTCCAAGTTGTTTGCTTCCTGCTCTAAGCTGATTCATCCTCTGTGATCTCTTTATCATCTCAGTAATTTTCCTTGACTTCTATTCACATTGTGACCAAAAACCACATTCTCATAATTCATTTCCATTGATTAAGGACTATTTTTTTTCTGACAAAAATTGCTTTTTGCTTCTTTGATGGGTCACAGGAGAGAAAAGGTGAGCAGGGAACAAAGAACCACACAGAAATTCCATACTCTTGTATCAGTGAAGATACCAACATCTTCATGATCTCAGATTCTCTGAGATCTAATATGCCAGGCCAAAGAAAATATGGGAAAATAAAGCTTTATTACCTCAGCTGTGGATCAGTGCAACAGAGATAAGAGTAACTTCTGTAGCGACCCATGAATTACAAAATGGGCGATTCAGAAAGCAGGGCCTTATTGTAAAGCACAGGCGGATTTAATTAAAATAAATAAAATTAATTATCTGAAAATTAAACACCTGAACTAAGACCTACATGATTTAAGACAGGGCTTAGTAATTGAAAACTTTTGCAGTGTCAGATTATGTTTCCTGGCAAGGTGAGCCCTGGGTTCCCCTCAGAGAGCTGGGAGACATCAGAGACGGGAGGTGATGGCACCTGTGACCAGGGCAACGCTCGCCTCCCTCTGAGGGCAGATTTGGCACGAGCATGAAGGGAGTGAGCTTCAGGCAGCCTCAAACCCTCTGCAGAGGAGTGGGAGTGCTGAGCTGACCTCCTGGAAACCAGCTGGAGCACTGCTGGACCCGACTGCGGAACCTCTGCACTGCCTTACAACAGGAGCTCCCCGTGCTTGCACATCTAATTCAGTGCTGGAGATGCTGGCAAGCAGCAGTGCAATTACACGAGGATATACATGTGCTACATGGAAATGGAATTCTTGCTGCTGAGTCGCTGAACTGATCGTAATAATGTCTATACCACACACGTATACACATAGAGCACCCACATGTGGCCTCAAATCAAGGTAAATTCAATCTAGCAACTAGGCAGAAAGTATTTACTCATTTTGGAAATACTAACCAAAAAGTACTGTCCCATCACACACAGCTGGTACTTATTTTTGTATGTACCTTTATGACTTTGTATTTAACTAAGGTGAGATGTTAATGATATCATGAAAACTTAGTGGCCCACCTTGTTATCTCACTGTGTACTGCACTCTGTGTTCAAATTTAAGCAGTTGCTTTTAAACAAGGTAGAGATGGAGAGGCCACTTTCTTTAGATGCAGTGTCCATTTGGTAACTGAGGAATTCTGACTGAAATCTGAATGCAGGGTATTCTGGACTTGTTTCCATCTTTGCCATGTACAAATGCCTGGACTGACTCTAAGGGAGAGTATGGGAACAAAACTTTGGTGGGACACCATCCTCATCCAAAGGTAATTCAAAAAAGTGTCTTCCTCCAGTAGTGATAATACAGTTTTGCTTAATAAACTACACAAAACAGTCAAATAAATCAATAGAGTACATTTTACAAAATAACCTGATTCTGTGGCATCATTTTTACATTAGCTTTTGAATATTTTATTTCTTCGCCCAATGTGATGGAATGGTCAAATTGCTAGGATAAATATATCCCTGAAAAGTCAGCCCAAAGCAAATTTGTCTGGAAAAGGATGCTCCTTTTGGCTTAGTGGAAGCAAGGTTTACTGTGGGAACTGTTGCAGGGCACCCATCACCTACTGCAGTGGAGCAGGGGACAGGGGTTGTGCTGGCAGCTCCTGCACAGAGGGACATCCCCAGTGGGAGCCAAGGAGCTGAACAGGATTTCAGTGAGGGCAGGGAGAGAAAGAGAAAGAGAGAGAGGGATCACCTTCTCCCACTACCTGTGCCAACCCTGCCTGACCCCTTCCCAGAAAGATCCAGCAGCTCTACAGAGAGGTAGTGACAAATCAAGTTTTTATGACAAAATACTACTCTGGCCTAGGATCTGGTAAATTTTCTGATTTTCCAGATTTCCCTAGTTTCTTAACAGCTGCAAATCTTTTGCTAATGTTATTAGTGTTTTTAATTATTACATGCAGCATACAAAGCCTTTCTGTGTCAGCCTTTGCAGAGCTAGAGGAGAAATTGTTTCTTCTTCCTTGTCCCCAAAAATATACATAAAACCCAAACAATCTTCAGAAATAAAGAAGATTATAGAGTTTCTAGAAATTAATACTATGAATTCCTCTTCTTGGTTCCTTAGTTTACTACTTGATTTTACTAAATGCAGGTCCCTGACAGTGAAATCTTAAAGCATTATTTAAGCAAATAGTCCTGAGAGGAGCACCCCAGATTTCTATCAGGGCAAAGATGGCAACTAGAAAAACCAAGCAAACTGCAATAAAAAAAAAAGGTATAAAAAAATACAGCAGTAAGCCTTCAGGTGCAGAGACAACTTTCAGCAGGCGATTTGAAGAAAAAGAAGTTAACTCGCTCCAACCTCCTTAATAACCAGATGCTTGCAATCATCAAAAATATACCTTTAGCCGGAACAATCTCCCCGTTCTGGAGCGTTCCGTTTGCGGGAGCATTTACATAACAATATGTGACATCTGAAATGCTTAAGGCCACCAAGCATGGCAGTACAAATTACAGTCATTTTTCAAGCCGCCGTGCGAGGCGCGGGCGCCGGGCGGGCACGACCCGCGCGCGGCGGGGCTGGGAGCGGTGCCCAGGCTCCCGGGATGCACGTGGAGGCAGAGGAGAGGGAAGCAGGGCTCCTTACCCGCCGTAGGCCGGGATGGGAGGAGGGGGAGCCGCTGCTCGGAACGTGTTGTACACCGTGCGGCCTCGGCCTCGTAGGTGGGCACCTCTGTAGGCGGCAGCTGCGGTGGCAGCGGGGTAGGGAAATCCTGGCACTGCGGAGGGAGAGAAAGAGGGGTTAGTGTGCGGTGTCCACGCTCTGGATGGAGCAAGCAGTGGGGTAAATGGTACAAAGGCCTGCCTGTAGCTGGACGAGGGAGTCGCCAAGGAGTTTTTTAAGCCATCTTTTGAGCAAATCTCCGCGCGCAAAGAGCGGGCGGCGAACGGGGAATTTGGATGGCAGTGTCGCACACCGCTCCGAGGTTCTCAGAAAGCATTGTTAAAATGAGTGGTGACTCGTTCGGCCAACACTGCTACCAGGAGACTCCTGAGGTCCAAGTTCAGGCTCAAATTTATAACACCAGAGATATTTGCATCACATTATTGGGTCTGTCTTCTAAAGGCAGCCCTGTTGTCAGTGAGGGTGAGACATTAGAGGCTTAGGTGACCTCAAGCCATCTAAATTATCCAGTGATTTTGCCAAAAGAAAAGAGCTTTGCTTTTGCTCAAGAGTTGGATTATTAACCAGCTCTTAACTGTGTAATAATGGAAGGATATTTTCCTCTCTTCTCTCATTTTTTGGGGGGGTTGCACCATGTACATAACAATATCTTTCATTCCTTCAAAAGCAAGAATTGTACACCTTAGGAATACATCTGAATCCACATAATATCCAGACCAAACAGAAATAACTTAATCATATAACAAAGAAATTAACTCAGACATTTTTATATTGTCATTGGAACTGAGAAAATTAATTACCATTCCATTTGAGACTTAAAATATTTTAATCAGAAATTGAACAGTAATACGGTATTAGAGGCTTTCATTCTGTTAAACTTCTCTCTTGATAACTTTTTAATTGAAAAAATAATAATCAAACCCCAAAACAACAAACAAAATGTCCCACTTTGCTTTGTCTGCCAGTTTTTTGAGCAGTGTTTAATTACTTCATTTCTCCTTTGTACATATATTGCATGTCAATGTTAGAACAGGTATTTCATGAATGAATTCATCAGTGAGACAGATAAAATCAAATCCAGCTCTGATGGCAGTCACGTTACATCAGATGTGCTTCACTGTGTTGATTTTTTTTTTCAGTATGTAAATAAAGAAATAAACCAAATATTCCTTAGCAAAGCCCTAAAAAAAGCAAGAAAATGAAAATACTGATGTATAAAAATTTTCAAATCTGAAATATGAATTGATTTCAATCCTCATTTAGCATCAAATTTTAAAAGAAGTCTTGAATTTGAAAAAAAAGAAAATGAAACCAATTCACAACTTTTAGGCCTTGTTGGCTGAACATCTGAAGGCAGATACTGTAATTATGGTGATTTCTCTATTACTGCCTTACTGCTGTGGCTTTGGGGCTTTTCTAGGTCCTTCTCTCTGACAAAAAGGTTACATAGTGATTCTGCAAAGATTTACATGCTTGTGGTACCACACAAACCAACCTTATGGCAATGCAAATAAATTAGAACTGTCTTAGAAAGTGCAAATACCATATTTTATAGGAAATATAAAAGGAATGTGTCAAAATCAGAAAGATGAACATGCAGAACTTGATATTCTGCTGATAACTTTGCAAACAACTGTATTTACGAAGTCTTAAAGGAATTGTACTAGAAAACATTTCTTTTAAGGAAAAACAACAAATACATCATCTGTGTGAAATGTGGTTGCTGTAAGTACTTTTGCATATTCAACAAGATTGAGAACTGACCAGTGTAAATGTAGTGGTGACAGAATTATGGCCTGCTGCTGGAACCATGTAACTTCTGTCCTTTTCCTTTACAAGTATACAGCCTTGTATAAAAATTAATACAATATTCAGAGGGAAATGGAAAAGATAGTTTTATATAATGTTCAAAGAACTACAGATCTACACACTCCCTTTAGTCCTGCAGCTTTTCTTTTCTTTCTTCATCTGCCTTTTGCTCCTTTGCTGTTACAGGTACTGCTCTGGATGGAGAACTGATCCAATCCAGTGCAGTTATCTTTGTGTAAGAGTGATGTTCAGCTGCAGTCTGCTGCCTTAGAAAAATCACTCACTTCCAACTGGTAGGCATTTCTAGAAGTAGGTTTCTCCAATAAACTGATTGTTAATTTGTGTCTTAAAAAAAAATACCTATCTAAATAAAAAGAAACAAACCCAACCAGTACTCAGAAGAGTTTGTTTAAGCAAATGGGTGGAAATGGATTTGAGAGAATGGCCAGGAAAAAATGATACCTGAAATGGTGGAGATGTTAAAGGATAAACTGCAGCCTTTAGGACACTCTTAAAGTGTCAAAATTAAGATAAATTTCACTGACCTAAATGGCAATTACAAAGAAGAAAAAAAAAAAAAAAAAAAAGAAAAGATAAAAGGTCAGACAACCTCACAATTTCTTCACTTGCCTCTGTAGTTTTCTAAATATTGATAGAATAAGCTCTTTCACAATAAGAATAGAAGTGATAACTCAAAAGCAGCCTAAGCTCCAGCAAAGTAAGATATGTAACACCATCATGGGCTTGCAAGACATGGTCTGGAAAGTCCTGCCCAGAAATCTGTTCCAGTAATTAATTCTTTGTAATGAACATCTATGTTTGGCAATATTTATAGCAGTTGTTCTTTTGGGGTCCTAAGCAATAAATTAAAATCAACTGGAATCCTTGGGAGACACTGAGGAAATGCCTTTGTGAAAGAATGAACCCCCAGTGTGATTTGTGAACATTTTTTTCCTTTGAATTGTACCACTCAGCTTTCACACAGAAACATTAAGATACATATTTTGCAACAAGTGAGTATTTATCCTAAATTCTCTTTATTCTTCATGGCAGTCACACCTTGGAAAGAATTACAAGGAGGGTCATTGACCTCAAATCTTTGACAGTGAATGCTTTCCACAAAGAAATGTCACTGGAAAAGCAGAGTGCCCCATCAGTGGATGAGTCAAAAATAACTTTTTTTAAATTACATTTTTATGAGAAAGAAGGCTTTCTCTTAACAAAAGAGGAGAAAAAGAAAGAAAAGAGACATAAGAGGGAGAGTCACTTAGTCCATAGGAGTTTACCAAATCCAAAACCTCTAAGGCAGGGTCAGCAGTCATGGGACATGCAAAGACAAGACAGTGATTATAATTTTTTTTATCATTTTCAAAGAATCTGCAACACAAAGGATGAGTTTGAATGAGAAGCCTAAAGTAATGTAACTGTTTTGCTATGCTTGCTTTGCAATGCTTTCTTAATAAAGTCACAGAGCAGACAATGCCTAAAGTAAAGCAAAGCACTGAAACCCTTAGGATGCAGCTAGTGGAAGGCAGAGCAGTGAGGTGCAGCTCTGCCAGGAAGGGGATCAGACATGATGGAAATGAAACATGGGGCTAAGAGTGGCATTGCAAGGCCTTACAATCAAATGAGGTCTAACAGTTGAGTTTATTTATAACAGAATGATATCAATCCCAAAAACTGATTTGGGTCCATCTGAAAATCAGATTATCTGAAGACACACTTTCTATTGTCAGGCAGTAATATTAGGGGTTGAGATTAGAGGCAAAATAATCAACAGGTTTTGTTGTCCTGGATTTGAGTTCAGAAGAAAAAACAAAACCTGACACTCCTCCAGCCCAGCTGAGAAATCAGACAGGTAGGAATATGTAATAACCACAGAATTTACTTTGCTTCCAACTTTTTAATATCCTCACCCCAAAATAACCAGCAGAAGTGACGGCATTAGAACACAACTGAAGAATGGACTTCATAAAAAGAATTTTATGAAAAGGGCTGTCCCATCAGGAAGCATTAGATGCTATTAACCAGTCCCAAAAGTAATGAAGATAGTAGCCAGGAGGGGTGAGGTTTTAATGACTTACAGTTTGTAGGTCAACCTTCCTTAGAGCCTCAGTGCCAGGCTGCTGAAACTCAGCGAGTGGAAATGCTATTATAATGGGGCTGAGAATGTGTTTGACTCTCAGCAGGGAAGCATCTGAGCCCACTTCTAAGCAAAAGTAGCTTAAATTCATCAAAGTAATTTGATGACTGGAATTCCTCTGATCTGTGACTGAGAAAAGGCAGATTTCTCCAAATGCATGTTGATGATAGGAGGCAATAACACGAGGTTATAAAAAGAAAGACTTTTCTAAGGACAATATATATAAACAAACATCAAGCCATGGAAAACAATTTACATTTTCATCTAATGGCCCCATCCATTCTATAGATATTCAGTCAGCTATTCAAATATGAATGAGACTACAACCACAAAACTCAGTTCTTACAGTCACTCAGCCATTTTAATTTTCAAGATAAAAAATTTAGAGCATAAATAATATGCTCTAGAAATCCTTGGCTTTGCTTAATATAATTACCCAAAATCATACAAATCATCTACTACAGCCTAAATGAAATCGTTTTAAGAACATTATGCTGGTAAGATTTCTTCTTTGAACTTGTTTATTCTATTTTTATACTTAGGGGGATAGAATTTTAAAATGCATTATTACAATGAATATTGTCTACAAAGTTTTCTCTTCTTTCACTTTGTAAATGTGGAATCACTGTCACTTCAGTGACCTTCAGTTTAGATCTCAAACATGAAATATGGCAAGCAAACTGCCACATTTAAGCAAATAAAAAGGCCTTTGGAATTAACAGGATTCATGGTAGTATAACAGCAAAATTTAGATAACTAATGATTTTATAGAAAAAGCAAATATGAGCATAAGGAAGAAAAACTTAATCTTTGAGTTCACAGATGAAATTTAATCAAATCCTAATTTTTCCCAGAGGATGTAAGATCAGCATTTGTTTTACTAATTTTTTATTAAATGAACACAACAGGGAGATGCACTTTGTAGGCATCATATCTCAACACGGGCCTGGGAAAACAAAGACTGAAGGAACAACGAAAAACTTGAGTTCCCAAAAAGAGGAATATAACTTGACAAAAAATACTTAAGGGTTATACACTGCATATTAAAGTTTTAAGGCTTTGGGATAGATGAAAGAGCAGCAGATGCAAAAGACAACAGGGGGCAGATTTTGTATCAAAGCCATAAAAATATACAGCCACTTTAATGGGCAATTATTCTTCACATTTGTGCTGCGGTTTGAATTTGTATGAGGGCGCCATATGCCCCAAGAAAGGTGTGCCATCAAAATGGATGAGCAGATCTACCTCTCATCACTCCTAATCTCTCCTCCTCTGCACAGAGTAGCGGGTCATCTGCCACCAAGAGCCTGCAAATGGTTTATGGGGAAGAATTTTAACGTTGCGTCGTGTTGGCATCGGTTTATCGCTAATTTACTGTGGCGCGGTTTAACTGCTGGGAAGGCAGGGAGACACATTTACATTATTCCCAGAGTTCAGGAGGATCCCCGTTGAGGAAACACAATAAATTAAAAACAAAGAGATATAATGGGTAGCATGCTGAGAAAGGCTAAGCAGAATAATCTATATGATATTATCTGAGATTTCAGGAACAGAATCAGCAGTTTATCCCAATGTGTGCTGTGTTCTCCCTGCACTGTAATAGTAATAAGTATTATTAAGTGGCATTCTTTGAAAGAATTATAAACAGTGTGCTAAAGAGGATTTGTGCATTTAAATACACAGACCAAAGCACACTGCAAGCAAAATGTAAGCTCTGTTAATACAGATTCTAACATGAAAAAGCATTTAAATTATATATAATATATGTACATACACACGCCTCAAATTCTGAGTAAAAAAAAATCTTCAGAAAGTTCACAGTGTTTAAAATTACAGGCTGAAAATACATTTCTTTACCTGTCACTGTTGTGAGATGATTTTCCCTGGGATCTATGAATTTATGCATTCAAAAGAAATTTCCCATATACACTAAACACAGTCACAACTGGTCACTTCTGTTTCTTTCACAAGCTATTTATTTTTTGAACCATACTTAAAATTATAGACCAATTATTTCCTTACTATTGTAAAAAAATGCATGCCAGTATTATACACTGTTGTTTAGGGATGAATAAATCTGTATTTTGGAGAAACCCCTACTTATAGGACATTCTCATTTGAAATGCATTAAAAAGGAAAACAAAAATCTCTAATTAATGTACAAGTCTAATCACCATTCTCCACATGGAAGAGTAATTTTTCACTGTTCATTTGCTCAGTGTAATCTCAAAACTGACATAACAGAAAAGCAATGGCCTATAAATCTGCTCTCATTTGTTTCTTTAATATTCATATTCCATTGAACTACAGCTGCTTGTTGCTGCAGTCTATTACAACATGCAAAACTGTCGATAAAAATATTATGAAAGGCAGGATGTGTTTCTTCATGGCTCTGTGTGCCATTTATTTGGAAAAAAATAACAACAAATGACTCATGGATTGTCCCTTAGTCTGCTGCACGCTGGGCGATTAGTGATTAATTACCTTGCTGCAAATTGACATGGCACAAGGAAATTGACACAGCTCTGATTAATTAACTTTTTTATGCAAGACAGTTACTTACAAAACACTGCACACTGTAATTGAATCCCTTTACACAACGCTACTGCATTAAGTTTCCTGTCAAATCCAAATTAGCACAAAATTTCACGTAAGTGTGGTGAAACTTTTTATACTGATGTACATGTAAATATTTCTAGAAAGGGGACAGGCAATTACTTTAAAACACTGTTTTCAAGTATATCAGCCTCAGATATGGGAAGAACCAGATTTTTAGATTATTCCATATCAAACTATAATCAAATGCACACAAAAACAAAGCATAAACTAAATATCTCAGTAAAAAGCAACCTAAGCTTTATTCCTATGCTAAATTATAGGAAGACACTTAATTGCTCAAACAAAACTTTTCATTTGGTTACCTTAAAGTTGCTTTCAGATCCAATTGATTTATTATTTCTATGACTTACACATCCTGACCTCTTTGTGATTATTTAAAATCTAGGTGAAACTATTCTTTTTGTTTCTCTCTTCTCATGTAACAAAACCCAATCCACTATTGGTTTTTGTGTACATTGCTACCATGATATGCCATTAATTTAGAACCTTCTGAGCAAAACCTTGATGCCCAAGCCTGGAAACTGTCTCAGTTTTTTTCCAGTGAGGATGACTGGCCATTGGCACAGCTGCCCAGAGGGGCTGCAGGATCTCCACCCTTGGAGATGTTCACAAGCTGAGAGCCTGCTCCAGGCTTTGCTGCTGGGGCAGGGCATGGACAGCATGTGCTCCAGTGCCCCTTCCACTCAGATTTTGGCCATTTAGTGATTCTATGGTTATCAAAAATTCCCTTATTCTTCACCCTTCTTTAACTGGATTGCATATGCAGCCAGCTGACATCACCCTAAGACACCAAGAACAAGCAGAGGAAAACAGAGGATGTGAAGGGATATAAAGGAAAGGGTAAGAGGACTGAGAACTCTTTGTGAAGAGCTTTGTAATGACACCAACTTTGAATTAAAAAAAAAAAAAAAGCTATAACTGGCGGTGAAATTACTTATAATGTACTTAAAATCAAAATGAGAGTGTCTACATATCTGAGATTACAAGTATTTGAGGTACAAAGAACAGTTGGCTTTTCACAAAGGAAGCAACTGAAAAAGAAGGAAAAGCTCAGGAGGTAAAAAAGCATCCAGGCCATAAAGGAAAAGAAACAGCAGAGATCAGAGAAGACATGTTTGATCTTAAATTAAAGAACAATCTTCAAATATAGATGATCAAAGTGATCAATATCTCATCTGGTGTTCCCAGTTATTGGACAGCTACAAGTTTCAAGGAAATGGAAGAAATCCCCTGTGTCTAACAAAGCACCATTTCCAAGACAAAGGAAAAAGGCCACGGCTGTGGAAAAGCTGGATGAAGAGCAGCACTGCTATAAAGAGATGACAAAATTTGGTAATTTGAATGTTTATGAAAGTCAATTATATAGTGACAAGAAATACTGTTTAGATGACACAAGGATTCCTAAAGCTCAACAGAATTATTAAACTGTAAAAAGAGCACTGTCAGATTGCATTGGGAACAACTTAGGCAGGAAGTAATGGAGGAAAAACCCAGCTGTTAACCTAATCCAAACTGTCAAAACTAAGAATTGCACCTGCAAAGTCATACTGATAGTAAAAATGTTAATTCCTAAAAAGCACTTATTGTGTGTGAAATTCAGGTTGAATTTTGCTGTACACAGAATGGTTCCAAGAACCTTGATTCAACAACAACCATCACAAAATAGAGTGACACTAAGGTGTGCCTTTATTTGACACCAAATCTTACAGGCTAAGCTGAAAAGCACAAAATTAAGAGTTTTATCTCTGCCAGGCAGGGTGATTTGAGATGTAAATTCAACACTGTCTGGTACTAAAAATGGGTGAGGCAGCAGAGAGGTTACAGGATGCAGAGCCAGGGAAGGAGGCACCCAGGACTGTGCACAAATTGTCTGAGTCACAGCACATGATGCAAGATAATACTGCATGTAACTCTCACTGTGTAAATGTAATGTACATAGTAAATGGAACTACTAAATGTAATTCTCACTATGTAAATACGATGTACATAGTAAATGGAATTACTGAACATAATTCTCACTATTTAGCTGCTCTCTGAGAGGAGTAAGTCCAAGCAGTCCTATTGCCCCAATTCTCAGGTTAGTCACCAGTGCTGCCCCTGGCCAGGTGCTGAGTTCACCACCAGCAGAACACCAGGGGAAGGCAGCTGAGTTCCCAACTGTCCTTGGCCTCACAGAGTTTTTATTATTTGAACTAAAGGACAGAGATACTCTCCACTATTTACTTTACAGCTATCTCCCACTACCTGCATGTACGGTTGTGTACAAGTGGATAAAAAAAAATCAGTGACACAAACCAGAACATGTCTCTCTTTCCAAAATTCCTAAGCCTGCTAGTTCAGACACACTGCTCCAGCATTGAACAGATCGACAGAAGAATGAGGGGAAACAGCAAGGCCCTTAAAAACACATCTGTGGGAGTGAAATGAAAGCCACATTTACAGATTTTGGACACACACAATGTATTTTAGTGAGGACTTACAAGTCACCATTTAAAATATGGATAAGCAGGAGGTAAAATTAAGTTTATCCTGAAAATAGTTGCAGAAAAAACAATGTATACTGATAGAGAATATCAGAATGCTGTAGGAGGAATTTCAGGCAACACTATAAAAAAACCAACCAAACAAACCCAAAACCAAAGAGGTTGACTTTACAGTTAAAAACAGGATGATAGTTAAATCAAGAATACAATGCAATGCATATGAATACAGTTTTACCTATTTTTAAAAATTTTGTACTATATTTATCTTACTTGAAAACCAGTGGTGTTACCCTGCATCAAAGCAAAGCCCAACAGAATGGGACAGAAGAGAGTTTAAAAATCTTCCAAAGACATTTCAGCATGAGATGCCATCAACATTTCTCTACACTTCTATACATTGGGGAGGGAATTATGGAAAGCCATTCCCTTCCTACTTACTATTGGTATCTTCTTTATTTAAGCTTTCACTCAGACCCCCTGCATTTAATATACAAACAGGAAGGGCAATTGGCACATTTTTTCCTAATTACTATTGGATGATTCTCTCCATAAATAAAGGCAATTAATTCAGGAAGCACAACAAGAGATAGCTTGACCCCTAAATGTTCAGTAATAAGGTTTTTGTAGCCTAGGAATCATATATGGGATTGCTCTTCTCAGATTTATGGACATTTGCCTTTGGCAGGATTTTTGCACCCTTGGTCAGGAACTGCAGCCCTTCAATGGTTAATTTGGTTAATTAATGGCCCAATCACAGCCTCCTTTGCAGGGGTGCTCTATCTGTTTCCTTCAAAGCAGTAAGAAGCAGAAAAACCCACCAAAGTGTAAATACAATGCTCTGATATATATTTAATTGGTGATGAAGTGACCTCCCATTCCAATTCAGCTTAAGAGAAAACAGACCAATTAAAAATTTAGTTTGCAAAACCCTTCAATTCAGAAATAAATAATTTGTGCTGGCTAATTATTTATACCACATGACTACTCATTTTTTAAACTGTTCCTGACCCATATTCTCACTCAAAATGGCAAGCCTGCCAAACAGTGAAATGAAGAAAAACTACAACAATAAAATCAGAACAAATTAATCATTGATATCATTGCAATATATGTCCACTTGGATTGGATGAGGTCAGACATGACTGACACACAAAATCCAGAGTAGGGTACACCAAGTGCCAGCAGCATCCACCCTGCAGCTGCTTGGAGTGGCAGCGAGCTGCCATCATTACAGTATAATTTTCAGGTAATTACATGTGTGCAACAGATTAAACCTGACAAAATCAACAGAATCAAGGTTTCCAAACCGAATGCTTCCACTAATGATTTGGCACTTTGAATCACCTTTTGAAAATTCCTATTTTCCCTGTGTAATTTTCTTGGTATTGAAAATATCCTGGAATGTTGCCATGAATTTTCCTGGTTTGCTGAGCGTTCATATTAAAGGAGAAACGTGCAGTTTCTCACGCTAGTGAATTGTAAACACAGGACCATGTTTTGTAAATACTGGCAATGTTATGAACTCTTTCTCCAAGACAAGCGGAGGTTGAATGACAGCCTCCTAGACCAATGTGACAGGAGAGGTGGCGATACCCTTCTCCAATCCATGGTCACCTTGCCACAGATATATAATGGAAAAATAAACTAAGGGCAGGGTCTTCTGCCCTGCTGCTATTGTTGCACCCAGATCTGTGTCCCCAGTCTGTTTTCCTGGTTGGGCCTCCACAGTGATACTGGAACATAATAGAAATGTCAAAGGTCTTCCTTCAATCCATTAGTAACGCCACAGGAAAATAAAACCTGGAATGTCTTCACTGAAACAAGCAACACAGAAATAGTTTCATACAGCATTTTTTTAGGCAGTTTACTAATATTCCTAAGCCAAATAACCTATTTCTAAGGCAAGGACATACTACATAGACAGGCTTGACTTAATTTTCATTTCTGTAGCACAATGAGTCCTCAAATACACTAAATCCTATGGTTAGATGTGTTCTTTATAAATATAAAATGTATATTTATGATTTTCCCCATTTATTCTATAAGCAAGATCCTGTCCTCCATCTTTGATTTAAAACAAAACACTCATAGGAAAAAAAAATCTTTTTAAAACTAGGACGTATGTCTGCTATATGTAAGTGCTAATATTTTCAGTTGAGAACAAAGTTCCCATATGATGTAATTAATATTTTATGCTTGTGCCACAGATTTTCCTTCTCTCCTAGCACATAATTCATGGAATAGTGGGAATTTTGGGGGAATTTTGGGACATTTCCAATGTCTGCTCTGAAGGAACGAAGCGTGTTTTCCTGGTTTGCTCTAAAAAACCCCAAACTTTAGCATTAAAAATATTTCTTGTCAAGAACATTACAGGGCCAAAGGTTTCCAGGGAATTTTCCAAAAGAACTGCCTTCCCACCTTTCAAAAACATCTCATCTTTGCCTTGTTGTTTCCTGGTGGCTCATAAGCTAAAATCCCAGGGCAACATGGTTTATTGTTTTAATATCTGCCTGACGCAAAGCAAAAGTATTCTCTGGTGAGTGCTTTTCTGTCATATGTACTTCTGTGAAAGGAATATCAAGATAAATAAGATGTTCTGGGGCATATCATGGGATTATGAGCTTGGCACTGGCTGAATTCTGTTTAAAAATAGTTGAAACAATAAATAAAAAAAAAATCTACACTGATATTTTGAGGATGTGAGCTTGAAAAGCATTGGGTTTTAAATATTTTAATTATAAGGGATTTATGCTATTTTGGTATGAATAGAAAATGAACACTCAAGTCCATAAATGGGACAAACAAAATGAGAGGAAATAATGTTCATAATTTAAACAGTTAAAACAATAAAATTCTATTCTAATGGTACAATGGACTGTGAACTTACTTAGTATTAATTAAACTCAATGTAATGGCATTTTCTATATTGAAATGAATAACCAGTGATCTGGAAATTCATTTAGACCATTAGGTTAATTAGAGAAACCGATGGAAGTTTTATCAGACAATTACAATTAAAGAACACGAACAATGTGGGACAGATTTATAAGCTTTTGTACCACCTCAATCATTTCTGCTGAGTTCCACCATCACTTCTTCCAAAACTGCAATCGATATATCAATTAAAAAATGGGCCATCGACTTCATTTGCCCTTGAGTATGATAACATAAAATGAATTAATATCGGATTTTGCATTTTCATATTTTTCTTCTTTTAATTCTATCACTTGATTGCAGTATGAAAGATTTATTTAGGACCTGATAAGGAGGCTCACTGAAGATGAACCAACTCTAACATTTAGGAAATCTAAGCCAAAATTGACTTCAGTTTAAAATGTACTCATTGAACTCAAGGCAAAATTCTCTTTTATGGTCATGCTAAACATTTGGGTGTTCACCTGCACATCATTCTGAACAAAGGCATGGAGAAACTTGAAATATTTTACCATACGTGTGAGTTACCCATGCTAACAGTGAACTATCCCTTCAATGTGAGCTCAGAAAAGTCCACTAGCAGCTACACACTCAGTAACTCGAGTATCCTATTGCTTATTTGGAGCTAAATAAAGCCTAAAAGTTCCAGAGATCAAAGTGCTGATTTAGAGAATAAAAAATATTTAGCTGCCTTTGACCTTCCCTTTAAGTTTTAAATCCCATCTCTCTCCTGTTGCCCTCCACGGGGCCTGGGTGGGCACAGCTGGATGTTCCTGAGGGATGGGATGCACAGCTGGATGTTCCTGAGGGATGGGATGCACAGCCCCACAGCTGGATGTTCCTGAGGGATGGGATGCACAGCCCCACAGCTGGATGTTCCTGAGGGATGGGATGCACAGCTGGATGTTCCTGAGGGATGGGATGCACAGCTGGATGTTCCTGAGGGATGGGATGCACAGCCCCACAGCTGGGTGTTCCTGAGGGATGGGATGCACAGCCCCACAGCTGGGTGTTCCTGAGGGATGGGATGCACAGCTGGATGTTCCTGAGGGATGGGATGCACAGCTGGGTGTTCCTGAGGGATGGGATGCACAGCTGGATGTTCCTGAGGAATGGGATGCACAGCTGGATGTTCCTGAGGGATGGGATGCAGAGCTCGAGGCTGCTGCCTCACCACAGCAGCCAGGAGGGCTGGCAGCACAAGGTTTTCTACTGGAAATGCATCTCCTCTTCCATACCCTGCCACAAAGGACAGGGACATTACCAGGGGACAGGGCCAGGCACACGCTGGGGAGAGAAGGGACCACAAACCTCACTTGCAACAAGAGAGGTTTCCACTGCCAGCACATTCAGTCACTGGAACAGATGACCCCATAAATTTGGGTAATCTCCATCCTTAGAGGTGCTCTGGTGTAACTTGGTCCTTCCAGCCTGAAATACTTGACAATTTTACAACTTCATCTCTTCCCTCTTCCCCAATGCCTTGGCTCTCATGAGCTTCTACTTCATTCACATTTTCAGGCACTTCTACATAATAGAAAAATGGGGGGAAATAGGCACAAAGCAGTTTTTAGAAGTCCTTGCCTAAACTGAGGTTTGTATTTTTGCCTTTTTGACCATACATACCCAGCTGTGTTACCATCCTTGGTAGAACAGTGATACAGACATTCAGGAACAGAATTTTTTTTTTTCTTCTTTTGAATCTTCCTTTTGTCCAGCAGGGTCTTAATATTCTCATGGATTCTGTGCATGTGTGGCTTCAATTTGCAAAAGTTCCAAAACTATTCTTGACACATTTCTTATTTACCAGTAGATACAAGTTTCTTCGAGATTTTAAAATTCCCTGTGGAAGCAACTATTCTAAAGAGGTGAGGGTAAAAAGAGTCTCAGTTATGTGCAGCCAAACTGTTTCATTTACTTTCAGTGAGATATCCTGGGCCTCTAGGAAGATTCCAGTGGGTTCTCCCTGGGATTTGGTGAACTCCAATCATTCCTGGCTGGATGTAACTCCTTTCAATACTTGTCTGCATCCTGCATTATGGCTTTGATGAAGGATTTAACTGAAATCTGTTGGGTCAGCTCTGCCCTGGAGATGCCAATCCTGTGGGAAGCTACAGCAGCCAAGGTTTCCTGCCTGGATTTCCTGGCCGTGGCTGCCACAGGACCTGTCCCACCCGGGGATGGGAACACATTGGCATGCTGAAACTCTGCTTTCTACATAAAAAATTGTCTATTCCAACAATAGATGTGCAAATGAAAAACTGATCCGGGTCCCATCTTCAGCATAAGAGAACAGATGAGGCATGAGAGACTATTGCTGCTGATTTGTTCCACTGCTTGCAGAAGAAACAGCTCATTTCTTTCTGTATTATGCCAAGGGCCAGAAGTGATGGAAGGAAGCAGAGCCATGTTTCCATCTCCTGACATATTCAGAGGTGTAACTAATCATTGTGCTGGGAAATGTATAGTGTGGTACATAAAATATATCCTGGAGAAATAAAATATCAGAAGGGAAAGAGTAGCTCCAAGAATTGTGTTCTGCTTTCTGGAGAGCCAGTGGGTAAAAGTGCTCAGAGTTACCAGAGGCTGCCAGTGGCCAGTACAATGACAAACCAAGACATTCAGTGAGAAACCAAGCTAGCCAAATTAAGAAAAATACACCTTACAACCATGTCCCAGTCCTTCATGCCTTATAACTCATGAACAAAAGATGAACAGTCAAGTTAGACAGCACTCTGAAAAAAATGAGGCCTATCCCCTTCCAAATATCTGATAACTCCTAAGGGCCATTAGCACTCCCTGACCTTCATGATGGCTTTAGAAAAATCTCAGCAGACTCTTTCCTTTCTGTTAAAACAATTACAAATTGAAAACCTCTTAATTTCTTACATTGTAAGAGGTTGTAAAATATCACACAGTTACAATATCAGCAGTAACAGAATAAACAATTAAGAAATTATTCAAAAAGGAAGGCTGCAATATTGTTGTGTACATGGGATGATGATAGTACAAGTATTCATCTCCTAGACACTGTTGACTTATCAGTTATAATTTCAATATTACAAAAAGTGCACAAAAATGGAATACAGAAGATCTTTAAACTAATAAAAGAAATGAAATGAAAGTCAACCTTCATTTCCATTCACTTCTAGTGGAATTTCCTATAGAAACGAAGCTATTTTACATCTTTATTGAAAGTTTTGTAATAAGGAGAAATAAAAAAAAACTAATTACAATGTTTAGTAATTGTAGTAATTTTGTGTTATTAGGAGTTGTGACCCTGTAGGGGAAATTGCATTTTGGCAGGAGGAAATTCTATACATAATGAAGGAAAAAATCGTGACTTGCCAACACACAGCTTCAACAAAAGTGCAATAATTTCTACTGCAAGGGCTACCAGCAATGCCTGTTATGAAACTGTGTATTACACATTGCCCAGTGGGAGACAGATAGGCAAAGCTTGTTTATTTATGTATTTGGCATAATTGAAAACAAACAGGTGTTTGTTAGGATATCATTATTCAAGGAGCACCGCTGCAAAATAAGATTTTTCAGCAGGACTGACTCAAGAGACATAATGGGAACAGCAAACCCCAGAGCTCAGCTTGCTCACAGTGCCTCTTTGGGGGATCAATATTAGTGGAAATATCATCTGTCAAACAGCAATCCCACCAATAAAATTCCTGGGGTACAACTCAGTGAGACAATAGGAGCAACAGGGTGAACTTAAGAAAAGCTTTCAAAATAGAGCAATTTTCAGAAAATTATAACAAACACTGCCCCCTCTTCTCTAAAAGAAGCTCCCTAATAGTGAGATGAGTGAAAGGTTTGGATCATGTTCTACGAAAGCAATTGTCAGTCAAAAAGGAGGAGTGCACTAAAAATGTCCAAAAGGGAGCATTATTTTAACTGTAAGTATTTCATATATCTATATTACTACAAGAAGTTTAAAAAAAAAAAAAACAGTGCTAGGGAAAGGTGACATATTAGAAAATATTCTTGGAGCACCTGGAAGCAAATGCAGACTTAACTGACAATTTAATTTGCAATTTAAAACACATAATGCATTTGGTTAGTTCACTATGCATTTGTAGATTCCAGACTCCTCATTTCAAGGGGATCCCATATGAATCCTGGAAAAGCAGCAGCTCTAGGGATGCCATCGATAATGTTTGACATAAGAGAATTACATGACTGTAGAGATGATCACTATGGAACTCTTTTGTCCTTATTCCTGCCTTTAATTTAAAAAAAAATAATTATTTTAGTAGTCTAGATAAGCTCTAAGAGAGTAGAATTGCATTCTGGATTGAATACAATCTTCATAAAGAGCATATCTGATAATGCTGTTAAATCAGAGCATGTATTTTCTTTACAGAGGATGACAATGAACACAGAGCCAGGGCTGCTCCTGCATTCAGCTCCAGGCTTCTCATCCCACTAGATGCCAGAATGAGCATCAGTGGTGCCACCAATCCAATCTGAAATGCTCTCAGAAGAGGTTTCTGCTCACAGTTTCAGAGGACACATCTCTACTCCAAAGTTTTGTACAGAAAAATGGCTGATGGCAGCATCCATCATGTCATGTTGTCTCTGCTCTTTTTATTAGGGCAGCTTTTTATGGCTCAAAATGCCCCCTCTCAAAAGGCTGTTCCTTTGGTAAAAAAAGATTTCATATCTAATTTCTTCCTGACCCAATCAAACGGTGGCATGGTAACGCTTTGTGTATTAAATCACAGCTGTGAGCACAACAGAAGAAGAAACACAACATCTTCTACACAAAATGCAGAGCACACAACAGAACTGGATTCCAAAATCTGTCACTGTTACTGAGGAACTTTTGACCATTTCTGTACAACATTGCAATATAGACAATTTGGGTTTTTTTATTTTTGAATAAAATATACTTTGAGAATAAAGATGCAACCGAAAACATTCTGTTGACATTACTTACATATGTTTATAACACCACATTTACCTTAACAAGAGCCATTGGGAAAGTTGACATTTTTCGGGGGCTTAATTCACAATAAATGTGCTTTTTTCACAAAAACAGAACAAGAAACGAGCCATAACACTAGCTTACTTGTGGATGTGTATACTAGTGAACTGGGGGCACTGTACACGGGAGATCCCTCCTGGTTTGCCTGGCACAGCAGCACCCTGCCTACAAGAAAGAGAGAGAGAGTGGTATCTGGTTTTGGAACACTTCAACTAAACCTCAGTTTGCATCTTAGAAAAAACAGAAATCAAGTCACAACCACAGCAGTGCACCGAGCCAGGGGCTCGTTTTGTGCTTTGGCTTCAGAGCAGAGAGAACCCAGCTGGACAAAAAGCAGAACACAGACATGCCCCATGCTGGAACCGCCAGCCCCGCGGCTGTGTCTCCCTGTCACCCTGCTCCTCCCAAAAACGGGAGCACCCACCCACCCTCCCCACCCGGCTGCTGCCTCCTCAGCCCCCTGGCCTGGCTGGAATGGGCAGGAAAGCCACGAGCAGCAATCCCAGCAGTGACACCAGACCCGGGGTACGTCACACCCAGTGCCACCAGGCCAGCGCTGGCACCGCTGGGCTCAGCGGGTTTGGCTCAGAGGAAGGCACAAACAGATTTGTGCAAATGTATTAACGTTAGAGGTTGACACAGTTTGGCTTTTAGTTAAAGCAGAAACAGCTTTCCAGTAAATTAATTACTTTCCAGTAAATAAACTGGGTTCAGGATTAAGAACAAAACCAGATAAAACAAAACCAGACAAAACAAAACGTTATTTTGTTGTTTTTTTCCAAAGGAATAAAAGTAAAAGCAATAACCAAATCCATTTAAACCAACACTTTTGCAAGGCTCATTTTGAACAAGTGACACAAGTTGAAGGTTATTTCCTTTTTTTTTTTTCTTTTGAGTGAAGTTAAATAAAACATGTCAGGTTTTCTTAAAATTGTATTTTAGCTGTCTTAACTGAATAGCTAAACTCAATAGCTCAGATTGAACACTGATCAGAGGTTGAAATAACTGTACTTTCAAACTAGGAAAGAAATTTCTTCCCTTCTGGAATACAGTCCACCAGGAAAAGTGGGATATGAGACATCTGATTTTGCAGATATATGTGCATGTATCTGTAAATACACAGGATTTTATACACCATACACTGACATGCCTCAAGCTGTCAGGATTTCTGAATCACACAATTCAAACCCATCAAATTTATATGGAATTTGTGAAACTTTCAACGTTGTGCATTGACATGCAATGGAACTGCACTGAGGTGAGCCCAATGTGTTTGGAAGGACAGGATTAATTACAAATGCACATTTGTAATTAGGCACATTTTCCACAGGTTTACAGGAGCAATTCTCAACTTTCATTCATTGGGCCAGAGTTCTGTGAAAATATATTTTAAAAAAATTCTGCCATAAACCAGTTTTTTGATTGTTGCTTGCAGCTGTCACTTGAAGGAGAAATATTGCAAATACTGAAGAGTAATAAAATAATTCTTTTAATTTATGCAATTTAACTGAGACTGTGACTGCTGGAAATCTCATTAATTACTATGCCTGTAACCTTCCCAGACAACAGCACACCCTTAACTAACAGGATTTAGAGATGCTTGCTTTTTTCCATCTGTCCACAACTAATATAACAGATAAAACATAAAACAAGCTCATTTAGACAACACATAATTGACTGTACTGATAGAGATATCAAAATCTCAGCCTTCAGCCCTTGTGTGGAAGCTGGCAAATGAACATGCAGCTGTTGGGATCCTAATGACAAAGAGGATTTTCAGGTTAAATATAAAATAAATGAATAAATAAGCCCTATCCACACACTCGTCTGACCCCAGGAATGTTGGATTATGGATGAATTTAACACCACAGATGCTTCAAAAGCTGAGCTACTGCAGAAGCCTGCAAATGGAAGTGAGCTGAAGACCCAGAGGCATTCATCCAGCTGAGAGAAACACATTAGGAAAATCAGTCATTTTCATTAGGTTTTAAGAATAATACAACCATAATGATTTCAACTATGTCTAGAAAACAGAGCAAAAGATTTTTAGAAGTCAAAGGTTACAGTTTATTTACATTATTGACCATAAATTCAAGATACACTTGGCTTCCTCCATGCTCCATCAGTATTTTCCTACTCTGTGTAGCCAAGATTCTTATATTTTTTTCTGATTTCATCTCACACAAATCTATTTTTCCCTACTCTAGTTGTCTAATTTCTAATTAAAGTACTTCAAAACAGATGCTTTTTACATCTCTGTTACTAGAGTGTATTTAATTTCTTGAACAGAGCCTTCTAATTATGTTTTGACAATCTGCCTTTGAATTTGTACATAATATTAATACTGATAACTAAAACATTATTATTAGATTTTGTTAGAAAAAAAATATGGAACTTTTTAATCTACTTTGGTAAGAAAAGATTACTTCTTCTGCATCTAATTTTTGTATTAAAATTTTTAAATTGCAATTCATACAACTGAGGGAAGACCAAATTATTTATAGTGAGATCTCGGATAAACCTCAGAACACAGAAACAATCTATAAATTCCCCAATGGGGGGAAAAATGAAAAAGTGGTTTGTTTTTTTTTCCTCCAGAACACTAAATTCTAGCATGATAGAATAAAGGAATTGTGGATTTTTTGGTTTTTTTTTTGGCTTGTGGGGTTTTTTGGTTTTGTTTCTGGTGTTTTGGTTTTGTTTTGTTTTTTTTTTTTGGTGTGTGTGTGTGTGTGTGTTTTTATTTTATTTGTTTGTTTGTTTGGGGTTTTTTTTAAGAAAGAGTATTTTAATATAAAGCTTTGAGGGAGCAGTGCCAGAGGGGACCAGCCTGGGGGCAGGAGCACTGCACAGACCCAGCCTCAGCCCTGGGATGCTGAGGATCAATGCCCAGGATCAGAGACCATCCCCACTCATCCTTCTCTTCCTCCACTGTTTTCTCCTCCAGCCCATTAAGAACACACTGCTTGATGAGGTCCTTTGCTGAAGCACCACAGTTATTTTGAGAAATAATTTAAAAATATTCAGGACTGTGGAAAAAAAAAAGTGATGTGCAGTCATTCATATTTTTAGAATACTTAAAATTCAGTTCCCAGTAGTTTCAAGATCTCTGACTAAATGCATTTCCCCTCATTTTTTCATACTTTCAAAAATAAGTTTTTTGTGTACAGTTATTTACATGATGCAGATAAATTAATCTACAGAAATACCAATGTACTCGTGGTGCTGCACAAAGTACTCACTGCCTCATGTAAAACAGCTGAAAAACCCCTGCATTTCTCAAAGACTCAAAGAAGTAACACCAAGGATCTACGTGTGGACTCACCCACTAAATTATAAAGGATTTTAAACCCCCTTCTGTTAAAAATAGCTTTTAGCTGGAACCAAAGTGTAGCCAGCACTACAGGCAGCTCAGAAGCAAAGATCTACAATTAGTTGAAGAGATTTTACACAATTAACTGGAATCTCTCATGGCATTGTTTGAGGAAGTATAAATTGAAAATGAAATAATGTTTTTCTGCAGAAATAAACACATAACATAGCTAAAATCCTGCTGTTGGTGTAACATCAACAATGGTGCAAGGCCTCGAGGATGGGCCCAGCTCTGTCCTGTCACAGGAGGCAGATGGAACCTGTAGAAAGCTTTCCTGGCAATGGTTTAAAGTTTATATCCCGTGGCAGAGAACCTGAGCCCACACAGCACCACCTCACCCCACACACGGCCTGAGTGCCTTGGTCAGGAGCCAAAAGCTGTAATCTTTTCTTCACAGTGCTGGTATTTATTTGCCAAGAAGTTACAAAAAAAAAGACAAGGACAGATTCTATCATGCTAGAATTTAGTGTTCTGGAGGAAAAAAAATCCCACTTTTTAATTTTTCCCCTCATTGGGGAATTTATAGATTGTTTCTGTGTTCTGAGGTTTATCTGAGATCCTACAGTAAATAATTCAGTCTTCCCTCAGTTGTATGAATTGCAATTTAAATATTTTTAATACAAAAATTAGATGCAGAAGAAGTAATCTTTTCTTTACAGCTATGGTATTTATTTGCCAAGAATTTTGGGGGGTATTACAAAAAAAACAAGGAGGACAGACGTTGCTCATTGGGGCTTTGCCCTGGAACACAACCAAGGGAGACACGGGGGAATGTTCTCACTCTGGGGATCCTAAGGAGGCAGAGCTGCACAGAAAGCTCTTGGGAGAGCTGGGAACTGGCGTGGGGCTGGTTCTCCTCAGCATCCAGCTGCTGCCTCCACAACCAGGGGAAGCACTCAGGCTTTTCCAGGGGCAGGAATTACCCAAATCAACATCCAGGGCTGGGCTGCTCTGGGGTTTAGTGCACAAACAAGTGTTTGTAACACAGGAACTGAGCGACTTCCTACACACAAGGAGATTTAGTGATGATTCCATTTCTCTAATCCATGGTGCTCTCAGCTTTCCAGGTAACTCAGCTGCTATTTACACATTTTTTTTTTCTATTGTATTACCAAAAGGAGCTTCTTAATGCCTCTCACAACTAAGTACCAGTTCATCCATTCTTTAACAGTATTTACAAACAAAGAAATCCAAACTAAGCCACAGAAAAAAAAAAAGTGATTAATAAACAAAGCTATTTGAGTCTCATTTTGCCTACATTATTATAAACTGTTATTTTAAGAGCCTAATCTAAATCTAAATCTAAGAAAACCCCATTCTTTGTTGAGTTCAGTGATTGTTTTTTTCATTTTCTTTTTCTCCCAGTCCAGCTGGATGATAGCTGGTTCTTGAGTTAGTTCTGATCATTCTGATCACTCCTTTCCTTTGTGCCTTTTGCAGCAGCTATTATTCCTAAACAGTTTGGTGTTCAATGCATGAATAAAACCGTAAAGCTGCATCTCCCATGAAAAATCAGGAGATTTGCAAGTGTATCAAGGATCCTCATAAGCAATCCATGTCCACTCTTGGTTTGCTGTTCTAGAAGTGTAATTTAATATTGGCACTTTCAGACAGAAATAGCCCTATTTTTGTTTTGGTCTGATATATTGTTCTGTGATGGATTATTTCAAAATGTCTCAAAGAAAGGGATCAGAAACACCTAATAAAAGGCTCCTGTTGTGCAGTAATAGTGTATGTTAGCTTCCATTGTCCCTTCTGACTGGGGAATTTAAACAGAGCCTCTACAGCCTCTCTCTTGAATACATAATAGTCGTTAAGTGCTCTCTTAGCCCTTCAGTATCAACAGTCAAACTACACAGACCTAGCATGCTTCTAAATATGCTGTTAATTCAAAAAGAAGTGCTCTGTGAGGGCCTTCAGTTATCTGGGATCTCTATAAATTGAATAATAGCCTTCAGATTTTAACACAACCACTCATGGATGATTGTCTTGATACACAGGATTTCATCCATTTTTAAAAAGGAATAAAGCAGCAGAAGCCCAAACTGCACACCTCCTGTCTTCCAATGTGTTAAAAATACAAACAAAACCTATGCTTAATCCCAGCAAAGCTTATATGTAGTTTCACTTAAACAAGAGGATAGGGAGGAGAATTAAAATAGTTGATGTCTAAAGTTGATTTTTCTAAGTCCAAACCCGTTTCTATATTGCCTCCTGACAGCAAACCTGAAATACATTCAATTATTGAACAGCCTGGGTGTGCTTGCTGGTGGTGATGAGACTCTGTGCTCTATACATACATTTATGTAGTAAGTCCCTGACTCACATATAACCTGATCGACATTGTCTGAAAGAGAGGGAGGGGAAAAAATACTAAAAAAACAGCCAGTGAAGGTATATGTCTCTAAGACATCTCCTGGGACCTCTCTATCCAAAAATTCTATTTAAGACATTAATTTTCCTTTCCATCACTAAGCCAAGTGGATGTTTCTTTATTATCACCCCTCTCAGAGTGTCCTCAAAACACCCAATGAACTGTGGCACTGATTCAGGGAATGGCAATGACTGTTACAGCAAACATCATTTGTCAGCCACCCTTCCAATTATTCTTTGCTGCCCATATCATCCATTTCCCAGCTTTTGGGAAACAGACCTCTCTCCCCAGTTATTCCTGTGCTTTATCCAGGATGCTGTCACAAATTGGGATTGGAAGGGGTCAATATGATGGAGGTAAAAATCAGAGAAGCAACAAATTTTACAGCTCTGGTAGGAAATAATCCCCCCTAATTCCCCTTCTCCCCACCTCTTCCCTCTGTAGGACATGGAACTCATCCGACAGGAGCAGGGATCTCTCCTTCTCCTGCCTGCTTAAAAACACACTGTGTGACTGACTTGTTTCTAATTTAATTAACAATCCAGTCTTCCCACAGCCTGGCTGCACTGCAGGAACAATTCATGTCGTGTTTCCATTCAAAAAGCAAAGCAATTGCAGCAAACTGCCCTTTCCAAAATGATTTAAAAATTATTAATAAGACACAGGCCTTTCTTGTCTGGTAACCAAACTGAAGCTAAATTGCACAAGCTCAAAATCTGCACCATGCTTAGAGAGTTCCTCTGTGCTCCTTTAGTGAACTTTATAACTGGCATCCACGTGCAAATCCTTATCCCCACACTGCCAGCAGAAAGGTATAAAAACTTTATAAACATGCACTATGTAGTCATGAAAAAAAGGATGGCACTATCCTGATTTCCTGCAAAATATGTTTACTATAAGATGCCTCTCTACAGCCTCAGGTGCACACAGACTCTGTGACATTCAGTGACATTATTTTCTACTGGGACATGCATCCCATTGAAGTTGTTCAGGATATTTCAAAAGTCAAGTCCTCATTCCTAATCTTTCCAGGTCCTCTAGCAGACACAGCAGGTAAGAAGGTAAATGATGGCTATTCTTGGTTCACTTGTAACTATGAGAAAAAACACAAGAGAAATTCTGAAGTGTAAAGTTCTGAAGTAAACTCTGAGCTGGAATCACACTCTTCTTGAAAGAAGATGCTTGAGAATATACAAAATGCACTCGTGTTCTGCTAATAACTAAAATTAATTGCATTCATATGCCTGCCTGTTGAATAAAGATTGCAATAGGAGAAGAATCACAGAATAGATGAAACTGGAGCCTTTCTGCCCAAACACAAACACTGCAGTTTCAACAGGGCCCTGCAGGGATTACAAGTGGATGTGTTTATGCTTTATCCTCTCATATTGTGTCAAGACACTATTTTCTGTGCAAATTACCTATTTCAGTAAATCTATAGGACAGAGATGTAAATCTAATGCAATTAGATGCAGAGATGCAAATTACTAATCCCTCAGTTCTCTTTGCTTACACCAGTGAATGCTGGTTCTGACTTATAAATAAAATTCTATTCTGAATGACAAGCTGAGAATATAAAAGACCAAAAATTGAATCATCATGCATAATCCTGGCTTTAGCTAGTCTATTTCTTTCCCAGCCCAGACAGGTTCCAGAATTTCAGGAGCATGAAAAAGCATTACAAAAATGGTAATGCAACGTTTCCAAAGTTTCCAAAGCACTCACTTTTACTAGAAGCAATTCTGTGCTTGGAGATTTCCAAAGAACATCTGAGAGCACCAAACCAACAGAGCTTGTAAAGCTTGGAAAGAACAGCCCCCTCTCAGCTACCTCCATAATGAATAAATGAATGAGAACTGTATTCTGGAAGTTACTCTCAATAAGTACTGTGAAATGCAATTACAGTGCATATTGGGGATCCTGTCATCCAATGCCCAAAATGGGAAAAAAATGCATAAGAAAGAAGAGAAAACATTAGCAATATGTTTGGAATACAATTAACCATAATCTTAAACTGCTTTAGCATTAATTCACAGATGTAATCAAGGTTTAACACAGAGCAGAGTTGTTTTCCATTCCACTTAAGTGTATTAACTTTACATTTCATATATTACTTTATTACTTTACATTTCAGAATAGTTTGTCTGCCTGACTGTCCATCCTAACACATGGATCTTCCTAACTTGGTTATTCTTCTAATCAGGGGAATTTATTCCTCCCCATAACTGCTACCAACTTATCCAGCATTGCAAATATCCCACCCAGTTCTGAACAAACAAACGTTTTAGTGATGACCTTGTGGTTTGTCTAAATTTTCCTCTGGGAGATCCTTAAGCCAGTGTTTTTTACATCTATCCATGGCTGGTACTTGGATTACAGCCCCAGTTTTATTCTAAAAGTGCATCTGGCAGCCCCAGCTGAGGCCCAGGCAGTGTCAGGCTCACCCCTGGTGCCCAGGTAGTTGGTGAGACACGAGCAGTAGCTCTAAAACAGCTGGATTTATGTCCAGCCTCAAAACTGCACCATACACAGACTGGAGAGGCTGTCACCTGATTTATTCTGGTCTCTCACTAACCAGGAAGCCACAGAACACATTTTCACTAAACAGCAGAAGGATATAAGAGAAGTCCAAGGACAATTTTTCTTTAAAGATTTTCTTTGTGAGTAAGGAACAGTACTTAACTATTTTAAGCCCTTTAAAATTTGGTCAATTATATCCACAATAAAAAATAACTGAACAAACACAAGAACTCAGACACAACTCAATGACAAAGGAAGGACACTACAGATCCTGTTTGCTCAGAAGGTTTTCTTTTAGGTTATTTAGGTAATCTCTAAAAAATAACACAACTTACTATGTGAACTCAGGAGAAGCATGGAAACATGGTCATCAGATCAAGACCTACATCTCAGCAAGATTTTACCATCACAGAGATCCAACCACCCACTCCCAAACATATTCTTTCCCCTATTTTGAAAGAGCTCCACCTTCCAGCAAATACAGATTTCCTGTTTGTACCGATTCTGTTTGTGAACAAATCCATCATAATCCAGTTCATAATCCATAATCAAATGGTTCCTCATACTGGACTAGGGTCAAAATTCACAAACTTTTATACTGAAGAAGCAAAAACTCCCTTCTTAACAGTTCCCTACCTTCTGGCATAAAGCTGTATCTAGGGTTGAAGATTTACAATCAGATAATCAAATCCATGGAAATTCTTCTAGAGATCACACACAAGAGTATCAAACCCTAAGGATATCCTGTGTGATATAAATCCAAGGGAAACACCTTCAAAAAGGGTAACACTGACAGCATCTGTTGTCGTCTCTTTAAAATGTGCAGACTTCAAAACAATGGTGAATACAGGTAGATTAATCCTGCTCCAGATTTAAATATGTAACCCATTGACTCAATTAACATTTAAAAAATAACTCATTGGCTTTAGCTTTGAATAAGCTTGTTTAGTTTCCATGAGGGTATACATTCTAATGAAGAACTCATTATAATGTAGCATCAGGCATAATTAATTCTGGATTATTATTATATATATATATATTTTTTTTTTTTTTAGTAAATAGCTAGTGCAGATGCTGAATTCCATTTTTCTACTGGCTTTATTCATCTTTCATAAACCAGGATTTCCTCTGTAACGGCTTGTAAAAGCTCCACAGAGTTTTAGAAATGCATTAGCTGTCATCAGTGGTGTTAATCTACCTAGGAACTCCTCATTTGTACTTTTAACATCATGATTTTTGAAACAACATTTACAGCCCTGAATTATACTTGAAAAGAGGCATCTGTACAACACACGTGGAATATTAAACAATAATTATTTGACTATAGTTAGAAAACTATTTAAGCTGCTTATCTAACACTACTGCAAATATATTTATTTAGGAAAATCTGCTTAGTCAATAGCAAAGTTTGAATCCAAGTGTGTGCAATCAAATGGTAAAATGAGTTAATTTATGGAGTGGCAGACAGCTTTTAGAAAAAATCTGCTTTAGAGATACAACAGAGTGAACTTTTACCCCAGGATTAGAATGCTGTGCAAGCATATAATTCAGCTTCCCCAACTCCAAACACCTTCACTGAGAAGTGTTTCCAGGGTATTTGCTGAGCTTATGCAAGACTCATTTAAATTCAAAGAGAAACACTAGAAAGATGAAATGAATCCCAGGTGCTCTTACACTCCAGAAATAGATGCTTTAAGACATGAACAAAGAGAATCAGCATTAGCAAGTG
This sequence comes from Prinia subflava, assembly GCF_021018805.1. Lineage (NCBI taxonomy): Eukaryota > Metazoa > Chordata > Aves > Passeriformes > Cisticolidae > Prinia > Prinia subflava. Next base: position 4,451,363 of record NC_086263.1, on the reverse strand, counting down.
TACAGGAATCCTCTCTTCCCCTGGATTCATCTCACTTAAGGGCATGTTTTTATATATATTGCTATGGTAGTTCTTCACTTCTAATTATATATTACATTCTATTCCAAACTTTTGAACAAATTTTTGAGAGGAAGTTTGTTACAGAATCTGATTGTTGCTGGCTGGTGGATACTGCTGGCTTCCAAATGCCAAAAAGCCCCGAGCATCTAAAACTTCCCTGTCCTCTGAGGGCTGATAAAATAGTTTAAAATGCACAAACTCTTCCCCTCTCTTCTATTTTGAGTGATGGGGAAAATTGTATCAGTGTTTGTGGAACAACTGCCCAAGAAGCTGGGTGCTTACAATAGTCTTCACTGGGTTAAGGTTATTCATGAAGTGAATACAACTGCTCAGCAATGTGGGATGGCTTGGAACCATCTCCTGAAACCCTGAGAACTTAATAAAACTCAGGAAAAATAACAGTGCCTTGAGTCAAAGAAGGATGGGATATCCTGCTCTCCACTGAGCTGTGCTCAGTGATTTGCTCTAATGGTTCTTCTCCACTAATTTCAGTCCTTTCTTTCTCCACTGTCAACTCAAACTTTGAAATTTCTGAAATACTGTTTGTTGGAAATGACCGGACAAGAATATTTTCTCATGTCAGTTACTGTGGATTCCACTGTTCTCTGAAAGAGTATTCACTAGATTTCCAGGTGATTTCTGTGACATCTTTTCCCCCACCTTGCATTTGGGAACTGCCAAAAATGAGCCTCTCCAACCGGTATAACAAAACTGTTTTCTGCCAGGAGCAAAAAAAAAAGTCTTTTAAAGTGGCTTTACTGTGTCTCAAGCTACCTGCTGTACAGGACTGATCTGCTGCAGTAACACAGGTGCAACAATATCCTGTATTTCAATAAGAAGAGTGCAAGAGATTGCTCAAAAATTCATCGTTCCAAAACCCAAAAGAGAAAACCAAAAAGATCTTCAATAACTGAAAGGAACAACACGAAACTTGGCTGCCAGACTGCCTGAGGCAGAAAGAAAGGCTTGGTATTACAGATAAAATATACACTATATAAAAATAAGCAGGTGAAAATGATATTATAACAAACTGCAGAAACAAAGAAAGTACCAGAGCATAGCTAGTAAAGAAACTCAGCTGCAAATCTGTATTTTCCCAGCCATAAATGAGTGTATGGGGAAAAGAGCAGACTCTAGCTTAAATACAGGAAAACTATGGGATGTATTTAAAACTGAATGGAAATACAAATAGATGAAAAAATTATCCCAGTTTCCATGAAGACTTCATGAGACAAATTATAGAGTCCTTCTTAGCAATTTCCTTATTAGGACCTGCCTAAGAATTTAATAAATATTTTACGGGAAAATATAAGAAATGGATAACACAACTTCATTAAGCATTCCTTTCTCATAAGAGAAAACCCTCCTTAAATAAACTTAAATAGTATGTTTTTATTTACTAGAGGGAGACTGTGTGAACATAAGTCATCTTTTGAAAAATTTCCTATCCACAATCATATATGGGAAAGTGCAATTCTTTGAAAAGCTGGAATGGTACATGAAAAAAAATCCTTTATTTTTCTCTAAAATATCGTTTTAGGACTTCCCAGCAGAAGGGTGGGAAGGGCAGGGATTGGTGGCCATCAGGGAGCCTTGCTGGGGTCTGGAAGTGCAGCAGGAGTCTCCAGAGGGCCCTTCCCAAACGTGTCCCTGGAAATCCACAGCAACCCTACCCGGACTAAAGAACCGCGATTCCAGAGCGCTGGAATTTACTGCAGCACGGGCATTTCACAGGCACAAAAACAGCCTTAGAAGGGCTACCCAGGAAGAAAAATCCATAGTGCTTTCTAAATATACAGTATTTTGCAGTCCCCAGGTAATACTCTCCTGCCACAGTGTCTGCTGAGGAGTCTCCATTTTTAGCCGCCACGCGTTTTTCTCAATAAAGGTTTTTCTTCACAGAAGCGTACACTCCAAAACCACCCCTAGCTATAACAATCATGTCACTGGTCCTACTGTTTACCATTACCTTCAAGGTTTTAGGGTTGATTTACATTGCGTTCCTCCCTATTTGACTTTAATTGTCTGCTTCAAGTTGTCAGGACATAACTATATCTTAGATTTGCATTGCATTAGGGGATCTTCTCCTTTCTCTATTGATCTTGTCTCACGGAGTAATTTAGCTCAGTTCTAATTTTCCTGTGCACGCGGGGTGCTCTCCATCCAAGGAAGTGAGTTATGTGTATTCAAGTGGTGCATCTTATGAATCTTGTTAAGCTTTACCGCCTCCCAGCCCGCGCTGATGGAATATTTAATCACAGAAATGAGTTGGCAGATTTGATGTACAATACGGGGAAGCCTCGCGGCTGCGGCGCCGCCGGCAATCGAGAGACGGGGGAATTTGCCATTCATCAGTGCCATCCTGACAGCTTTGTACAACCTTCTGTTTTTCACTTATTTATGAAGATTAAAGGTACTTTAAATCAACGGTTTCTCTGTAAATGTATCATCTTTATTTCAGGAGTGGCCAAATTTTTCATCATTTATTAGGAGCTCAAGGAACTTCTCGCACTGACTGTGAAAAAGTTGGTGCAGTTTTCTCATGACAGTGCTGGAGACAGTAAGTAAACTGAACAAGCAGAACTCTGTCTTAAAAAAAAAATCACATCTCCATTTTTATAATCTTCAAAAATTCAATTGATTCTTCTCTAAGGCAGGTGGTGGAGAGAACCCAAAAGTAAAGGCAAGTCACACTGCTCTATTCTGACACATGAGAATTGCAGTGTGGTTTTACTGTTTCATTTCCTAACGACTTTAGGAGATCTGGACAATTTTAACTAAACTGTTTAAAAGAAAGCTTATACGTTTAATTGTGAGAGATATCGTATTTTAGCCAATATAAATAAAATGCATTTGACATGCATTGAAAGACCCAACAAAATCCAAACATAAACTTCCTGGAAGTATAAACAAACAAAAAAAAAAATCTGAAATAAATGAAGTATCTTGATGGAACTTTCTGCAAAGGTGTGGTGGAGTTCGTGTCATAATTCATAAAATTAAAACTCTTCTAATGGTAATTAAAGATTCTCATTAAGAAGGGCAAACACCTCCCTAGTGTTGGCAATAAAAATGCACTTGGGACTTTAGGAGGTTATACCAAAAAATCAATAACCTGCCATTTTATAATTAAAAGACAAAATAAATGTTAGGGAAAAGTCCAGTAAATTAGGAAAATTACCTTCAGGAGAGATTGAAAATATTGATTTTAATTTACAAACTATGTGAACTCTTCATGCCCTACTTCATGAGACAATTATAAGTCAGATTGTTAATTCTGCGTACGTATTAGAAAATTGATTACTGTACTATGGGAATATTATTATATTTGTCATTAACACAAAGTCATTTATATAAAATGACTAATAACTCTGACTTTCTAATTTATGCAGGTTCAGGGTTGGTTCACTAACTACTCAAACGAGATCAATGTTAAATTCCTGTTTTCAACACAGACATACATCATCAAGGAAATAAATTCTGCCTGCATAAAATACTGCAATTCAACGAATGCCAAGTTGGTATTTTTATTATACTGTGCCACTTTTCCCCTAATTAGAGGATTTTTATCTATCTCATTGTGGTTTTTTAGCCACAAACATGTGTTTGTAATAGTGCCCTTTTCAACAATTTTCATCTCTTGAAGTCCCTCAAAGTAACAAAAGTTTTTCAGCTTTGTCAGCTGAGGACTCAAAGATCTCCATGAGTAGAGATTCCCCAGATTCTGCAGACAACCTCTTCCCATGCTTAACTACCATCCATGGAAAATGCTTTCCTGATGGCTGTTTGTGGGCAGCATTCAAATTCCTCTGGAACCAGCTGGGTTTTGGACTACAAATAAGTTTATTTTCAATTCTGTTCCTAAAGCATATTTAGAAACTACTGCTATTCACAACAGCAGGCAAAAACTGAATCTCTAACTCCAAGATGCAACCAGAATCAGAATCTGGTCTCAGGTGAAAATAGAGATTGAAAATACAAAAAAAATCCAACTGAAAAATTAATTACAAAATGTAAAGAAAAATCCTCAGGAAAAAAGTTATGATTGCATTTACTCTATACCTATGTATGTCTACATACATGTATGTACTATATATATATATATACACACACATATTTATAGATAAGATTTTTTCCTGTTCCTTACTGTTTTTCCTTCCTAAAAAATCCCTGGAAGAAAGAGAATTCACTAAAATATGAAATAGAATAAAATCTCATGTAAGGTTAGGATATTGCAGTACATTCCCTGTTATACTATCTATTTTCCAATAAAAAGACATTCATATATCTTCTATAAAGTTTATTACGCCCAGGTAAGGTAAAATCTTGAATTGCAAATGTAAAAATGACTTGTAAATAACATGAATCACACAAAGAAAGCAAACCTCACACCAAACACAGATTCTGTACTTTTGCATGTTTTAAAGAATACTTAAATGAAATATGGCCAGTGGGACAATCACAGAGCAATCCTTACCTGCATAGAACTCTGGACTATAAACTGCACCAACAACTGGATTTAATTTCCAGCCTGCAGCAAAAAAAAAACATAACAATTAGTGATAATAACAGCAACCATTATTATTATTACTATAATTACTATTGTACAGAAAATGCAGGCAAAATTTTTGCAAAAAAGGTCATTGTAATTCAAGTTTCTCAGGCATCTTTGGTTACAGATCTTTAATAGGAGAGTCTGAGGTATGGAAATAAGCCATGAAACAAGAAATGCTCCAGACACGTGGCACAGGATTAAATGGCCAGGGGAACTGCCTTGGCTGAAATGCACATGGATTTACTCCCTTCAGCTCTGGAATGAAGTCAGCACTAGCTCAGACACCCCCATAGCCTCTAGCACAGGGCAGATGAGTTCTTAGGCATGGCTTTGGCTCTCTGGTCATGAGCCAGAGGAGCCAGGGCAGTTCATTCTCTGGACACAAACATTTCTGATAAGCCTTTGCTAGTGGAGGTTACGGGGCAACAAAATAATCAGAGCATTTGGATTCTACCGTGGCAAAATGAAAGCACAGCCACAGCGTGGAAATGTCTGTTGTGACAGGGAGGAGAGGTTCTGTGGGGTCCAGTCTCAGGGGGTACAGATCAGCCACTGCCTTGCTCCTAAATAATCCCTAAATGCTCCTACTAAACCCTGCCACAGAACCACGGCACAGAACTCCCAGACCTCTGTACCCGTGTTCTGGCCAAACTCCAAATGATGGCTTGCACTTTACACCTGAGGCAGCATTCCCAGGCAAGCCTGGAGTACCCAGGGGTGTGCAAAGCACAGGGGATATTAAAGATAACTCTTATTAAAGATAACCAGGCTGGAGGGACTGGAGGGGAAGGGGCAAGAGAAGAGCAAGAGCTGCCAAGGACTCGTTGGTGTTCTCAGCCGTGGTGCAGTGCCACACACTGCGGTTTGCTCAGCCACAGGCAGCTCCCAGCTAACTGCAAACTCCACAGAACATCCCCCCACCCACACTCTCTTTTCCCTTAAGTGAACAATTATTTTAAACTACTGCAACTGAAAAATTAGGGGGTTTTCCTAAAGCACCCTCAAGTCAGAGGAGTGGGAAGCACTCTTTGTAAATGGGAATAAAGAAAAAAACCCTGTGCAAAAGCATGTTGTAAACTCCAGAGCTATGGTACTTAGAATTTAGAACTGCTTCTGGAATCAAAATACAATCCCAGACACTGCCAACAAGGCTTTTCAAAATCACAAAAGCCACAATTAGAAGAATTTAAAAGCACACTAGGTTTATTTCTGCCTTGGCCATATCACGTAATACAAAAGCACAGTGGGAAATCATAAAACATCAAGGCATTGTAAGACTGAAAAAGCACAATGCAAAGTCTCAATAACAAACAAACTATTCCCACCCTTTCAAGGTACCTCTGTCACGCACAGTACCTATTTCCCAGTAATTAACTGCTCAGTAAGAGAGGGGAGGGGTGGTTTTGAAAGGCAACTCATGAATAAGTTCAGGGTAAGCATCTTTGCATGACACCTTCTCTGTAGAAGTGACTGCAGTTGCTCTGGGTATCCAAGACAGTTAGGGAAGAAAGCTGGAAAGTGCCTGGCCAAGAAGGGCTAAAAGGTGTTTCCTCCTAAAAATGCCACAGGACCTTAACCCAATCCTTTAATTTTTCCATTCCACAGGATTATATTCAGTAACATCAGACTATAACATCTCTTTTAGCCATTTTTTTTGTGATTAAAAATCATTCAAATTTTGAGAATTTGGGTAAATATCTAACTTTATATATGTTAGGGAATATCCAATATTTCAAATTCAACACTTCCCCAGAGGACCACTGATCAACACCACCCAAAATGAAAGATTGGACAGAATTTTAGATCTGTCAGCTTTTGCTGTCAAAGCAGCTGACAGACATCTCTCAGCTTCTAAGTTACACTAACAGTGCCACAATTTGTCTGAGAGAAAGAAAAAAATAATCTTGGAAGACACAGATTGTTCTTCACAGCTGAAAGGCAGTCTCATATTTCAGCTCCTTACCCCTCTCCCACTGATGGCTGTCTCATCTAACTTTTTGAAGCCTGTGGAGGAAATGCTTCATCGTGAAAATAACAGTAATTAAACTTAACTTTATCTTGTCAGCCAACAATGTGCTGGCCCATAGCTGTGTGGGTTAATCAAGTGTGATGGGAGTTGATGTATCCGTGCCAGCAGCTGCCAAGTAACCCTTCTGCAGCAGCTGGAGGAGGCAAATTCTGGGCTGTGGGTGTAATTTTGTGCATTTTTCTTACTGTCACAATATTAATCTCCTTCTTGAGTTCAAACTGTAAAAGCCCGAAACTTAAAAACCAGCCAAGGGAAGAAAAAACCCTGTGCCTGACCCAGCTCCCCAGTCATCTAGAGCAGCACGTGTCCAGTGTGCTGAAGGGATGGAAATGGTCCTGGGGTAACAAGCTCAGGTAGAAAATGGGGCATTCCAACACAAAGAGGATTATTTTTGCTTCAGAGACCAGAGAGGCCCCCATGGCCAGAGAAAGGCTTGGGCAGGAAAGGAGCCTGTGACTCCATTTCCTTCCCTCCTGTTTGTTACCCAGGTAGGGAGCACAGGGAGCAGGAGAGGATTTAACTGTGCTAACAGGCACTAGATGTGAATTCAAATCTAAATTTAGAGCAACAGAGGGCTCAAATCCAAAGCACCACTAGTATAAACTTTAAAATACATTTATCCTTTTACAGATCTCTGTTTCATGTTCCTCCTTTATTGCTGCAGTTCTCTGAATGTACTTGCTCATAATTCTCCATACCCTACAACTCCTGAATGAGCATCCTGAATTGCAATGTGGGCATCAGAAGAAAGTACAACTGTGAACAGGATAGGTTAGAACATCTAAAAATGTCTCAAATATTTTTGCCAACATGTAGTGCTCCTGACACTGAATTTCTTTACAAAAATAAGAAAGCACCTGTATCTCCAAAGCATGAGGTGAGCCATCAAAATCATCCTGACTGATAACAAACCCAGCAAAAAAAACTCTCCCAGCAACTGCTCATTTGGGGAGTCAAAAGTCACTGGAAAACATACTTATTTCAAAGATCATTTAGGACACAAAAGCACACCACTCATTTGAACAGAGCTGTATACATTTTTTTTTAAAAAACAAGTTTTTGTGCCTTGAAATCTACTGACTTCTTCAATCCTATTAACAACATGAGCCCTGTTATCAAACAAGCAGCTGTATTCAGGAATGAAACACAAAACAGAGTGAATCTTGTCCGTAAATTAAAATAAATATCAGTTCCTGACGTTTTGATAGAATACATGTGCCCCAACTACCTTTTGAATACCTGCCAACAACATGCCAGTCACAGCACACACTTTGAAAGATAAAGAGAGGCATAAAAAAATAAGTGGTTCTGAAGCAAAGGAAAAGGCATGTGCAAACAAAATGTTTCTGGCTATCTACATCAGAAGTGTCTAGGAAATTTTAACATGCTGGTGGAAAAACCTGGCCTTATTGTTTATTTAAAAAATGAGACCTTTACTTTAGACAACAATAATCTTCAATAAATAATCAGCTCTAGCAGTGGTTAATTCCTGACAAAATGATAAAGAACTAGACTGGTACCATGCCAGGATGACTGATAGTCTAAGCACTGATGAAACTAAATGAAGCCCCTTACACGTCTGCACTTCATTCCTTGTTGCTTGTGATGATTATGCAAGAGGGATGTGATTGTCCTTGGGTGTTTACTTTAGGGGACTTCAAACAATTAAAAAAAAAAGCTAAAAAATATGAAAATAATCAAAAGCTATGACTTGCAATCAAGGGTTTGCTTGGTGGATACCTGACAAAAGGTGTGCATAAGAATATTCTGCATGCAGCACCTTGAATGTCAGGGTTCACAATAAATAAATGTTAGTTATTTATGCACTGAACAGGGTATCTGATATTTTTGGAGAGACCTAGATCGGATGGAACAGGATGGAAAATGACAAAACACTCAAGTGGGAAACATTTAACAGCAGATTTTGCTCATCCTGGTCTTGGATATTAATAAATGAGAATGGATGACCTAAGCAATCGTGCAGTGCAGGGCACAGATATGAACCTCCCTAAAACCACATGGCTAAAAATCTCCCATCTCTCATCACCACCATTCCCCTCCTTCAGCACTGGCTGTGCTGATATGCAACATGTTATTTGCTCATGAACAGTTTCATAGCCTTAGGATAATATGAATACAAAATATGTATCATCATTTATAGAAAAAGTACTTTTAGCATTACAACATAGCAGGCAGAGTTCATAGTCTCATATGCACATGGTTAATTTAGCTCTGTATTGCAACAAAACCTATTTATGTGATCCAGTCAAGCCTCATGTCTCTCTCTAGATTCACTGGGATGCTTTAATACCAGTAAAAATCAAGATTTTCCCATCTGCAAAATTTGCCAAGCTTCACACATACATAAAAACCGAGGAAGAAAACAGTTTCTAAGAAAGCATGAGGAATTTCAGCCCTTTCTTCTCCAGATCATTTTAACTAGCTCAATCATCACATCACATGAAAACCATCCCTGTGTTTTATTTTTACTGTGTTATGAGAAAATGACAAGCCTTTCATTAAAAAATAAAGCTACTGTGTGCCCTGGATTTTAGTAAACCCTCACCAATGAGACCTCAAACACAGAAAATACAATCCATTATATTTCAAAGTGGAAAAGAGTCCAATCTGCCTCAGGAAACCTTTATGTGCACATTTCATCTGCTTTCTACTGGACGGGAAAAACAATGAAATTGAAAAGCAAATATCAACAACTGTCTAGCAAAACTGAAAGCATAATTGAAATTAACTTCAGTTCATGTGCTATTCTTTGACATGGCTGAGTTAGGAACTTGTTTGAATTTGAATTTTCTGAACCGGTAAAGGTGCACTCAAGCACGTGATCAAACACTCCCAAACGAAATATTTAAAAAATGCATTGTTCCCAAACCCCTCAAATAGCTATGGATCCTTTTCCTATCATTATTGTACAACTTTACACCAACTTAGGTCAGTATTGGAATGAATTATATTTTTAGATAGCTTGGAATTCTGGTTTCTCCACGGGAAAAGAAAAAAGCTGGAAGCAGCATTCGATACCAGTCTGCCCTTCTTCTAACAAACGGAAGGAGGATATGTGTCACCATGAGATTCTCCTGGTTTTCTGAGCGTTCATATTAAAGTAGAAGTTTTAACCTTCTCACGCTCTGTCATGCAAACAGGAGATTGTGAAGTGTAAATATTACCATGGTTTTCACATTCCTCTCCAAGGAGAGGAGAGGTTGTGTGACAGTCCCTTTGACCAGTGTGGGTGAGAGGTGGGAACACCACCCTCCAATCCATGGCCACCTTTCTAAAGGTATAGAATAGGAAGTAATAAACAAAGGGCAGAGATTCCTCTCTGCTGGTTGCTGCTCTCCCAAATTCCTGGCTCTGTGTGTCTTTTCGAGCGAGGCTAACAGCGACAGACATGGACAATGATCTTTGACCAGAAGTGTGTCCTGGTACTAAAAGGTTCTACAGGAAGGACATTCTTGCTGCTCTCCCTCCCCCAAACCATCCTGAATCCATCCCCCAAACCAAGCTGAACCCTCCCCTCAGTTCATCTCTACACTAGCACTGCTCAGGCCAGTGGAGAGCATCCCTCTCCCTCTCCCTTCCTGCCCGCCGTCCTATGCAAAATCCACTGCGGGCAAACCCCGGGATTCCACCAGGAGAATGGGATTCGTGCTCTGCCCACCTGGCTGGGAATCAGCCAAGCTCTGCAGAAGAGGAATTCACGCCCAGCCCCGCTGTGTCTTGGGGCTCTGAGCCCCGGGCACGCAGGAGGTGCAGAGAGGGACCCCCAGGAGCAGGGCTGGGTCTGGCATGCGGGGACAGCCCCGGAGCAGCGGGCTCACGCACTTACCGTTCGTGTAAGGGTTGACGGTCTTTTTATTTGTCATTACACGTGCTGTGGCATTATTTACCTAAGCACATAGAACAGGGGATTAGAAAGGGTTACGGGGAGGGCCCGTGCCACTATTAAACGCATGCATTATTACTGCTATTAGTCATGTGAAAATAAAATGCAATTTAATTTATAGAAGGCAACAGGTGCATAACAAAATCATACTATTTATAATTACATTTACTTTCATAACCATTTTAACTTACAAATCATTTCAATAAAGCAACGTCATATCATTTAAACTTTAATAAAAAGACATTAAAAGCAAATTAAAAGGTATTGCATAATTTAAGACTTAAGAGCATGCTTGTATTCCATGATAACACTGATACAATAAATACTCAAAACAGAAAAAAAAAAAGATTATATGAAGGAACATGCAGTGGAGTAGAAAGGAAAGAGACAAGGTACAAGGAAACAAAGAAAATGTCAAAAAAGGGACAAACGAATTTTAGCAAGTGTGCAACATAACCCTTTAGAAGAGAAGTACCATTGGAAAAGCAACATCTAGCATTCAACACTTGGAACAAGAGCCTTTTTCATTGCAAGAATTAACAAAATCATTCAAGCTTTAAAATCACAGCTAACAAAAGGATAAAAAGAGGGTGCATTATTTAACACAATATGGAGTTAACAATCTGAGTAAGATGTGCACGAAGTCATATCCTCAATCCAATCAGTGCCTCCCAGGCTTGCTTAAAACGTACACTCAATTACAGGCGTACCAATATATAGAAAAAAATGTAGCATCAAGAAAACTTAATACAACAAGTCAAAAAAATCCACGTGGTATATCAGCGCTAAATACGTGAAACGGCAGATGGACTTCTCCACTTACCATTCAGCACCATCGCCAGCATGGGTATGTATACAGTTACCATGGTTACTGAGAGTTTGGTGAGGGCCCTAAGCGCTACCGTCGAGGGGGAAAATGAAAAGGCAAAATATGCAACATCTTACTCAAAAGACGACAGCATTTTCAATTGGTAACTCTTTTTTTTTTTTAATTTTTTTTAATTTTTTTTTTTTTTTTTCAATTCTAACAGATACGACTGAGGCAGTGTTGAAGGGGATCCAGTGGCATGGCAAACACGGGTGGAGGTTTTTTGGAGATGGGGATGGCTCAGGCCACCCGGCCAAAAGAGCGTCGTGGCTTCCTTAAAATTAAATGTGCAAATTGCTCGGTCTCTACTCTGGCTTTGCTTCTTGAGCATCTTTTGGATGCTTCTTTGCCAATCTGAATTTTTTGAAAGCCACTGTGGATCCCACATCAACCCTGCAGCAAAAAAAAAGAAAAATAAAAAAAAAAGGAAAAGAAAAAAAAAAAAAAGGAAAAGAAAAAGAAAACAAAAAAAAAGAAAGAAAAAAACAACCTTTTGTTTGTTTTTGTTTCGTCTGTCACACTTTTTTTTTTGTTGTTCTCAATTTTTCTAATTTTTTTTTTTGTTGGCTGGTTTTTGGAATCTACTGCACCCATTGATTTACAAAACATCCAAAATAATAACTTCAAAATATTAAAGCTTTTTTTTTCAAATCCGTCATCCACCTTTCAGCAATAACAATAATAATAATAATTACAAAAGAAATAATAATAAAAAACCCAAGTAAGGCCAGATTCTCTCTCTTTATATATAAATATATATATATAAACAATGGGAAGGGGAAAGGGGAGCACACAGAAGACACCAATGATGCATCTGAAACAACAAATGAGAGTGAAGCAGACATTTATAAAAAAGATGAAAAGGAAAATATTTTGAACATGCACCTCGATTTTACGGCCCTCTACCACGGTGCCGTGTAATTTCTCCCTCGCCCTGTCCGCATCAGCACTATTTTCGAAAGTTACGAAACCAAATCCCTGCATGCAGGAGGGAGAAGGGGGGAAAACAACATGCACATTATTATTTCAGTCAATGACCACTTGTTTGCTTATGTTCTCTCTCTTTAATTTAATATTTTCTTGTCCTCGCTTCATTTCTGTAACATGCAAATTAGAAAAATTATAATTGTATTGAGATGTGCAATAAATAAGCAACAAATGTGAACAAATTTTTTTTTCCTGTCATCAGTTAGATAATACCCTCTGAGAAAGTCAAAGAATGATACCAAAAATACCTTTCTACATGTCACTACAGAGGAAAATAAATCTAACAATAAGAAAATGAAATTAAAATAAATTACAGTGTCTTCACATAGAAAAAAATGAACTAATGAGAAAAGAAAATGAACCACATTTTAATGACATGCAGATATCTCAACAAAATAAAAAACATGTGCACAAAATTCAACACTGAATGTCAATATACTCTAAACATTGCCTACTTAGTCATGCTGTTGTGATCATAAGAAACACTGTTCCCATGCAACACTAGGGTAACTTAAACTTTTGTCAAACTATACAGCCTTTACTTATTTTTTTATAAAAGGAAAAAAGAAAAAAAAAAAGAAAACCACCAACAAAACAAAAGTACTTTCAGAACAAAGTATAAACTTTCTTGTATTAACAGATCAAAGAAAATCACATGATGTGAATAGAAAAAGAAACTCTGATAAAAGAAGAAAAATGCAAACGTTTTGAATAAGTTTAACTGCTTCATTTACTTGTTCTGCATATTATTTTCCACATATAGAACATGCAACTGGTAAAACTCCAGAATCCCACATTAGTGGGACAAATCTGAAATTCTGCTGATGACAAACTCCCTCCTTTATAACACTAGGCTAAACCAAACATTTCAAATCCTACTAAAATGCCTTTTATGGCCTAAAGTTAAATTAAACACTGTTTAAAACAGCAAATATTTTGGAAAAAATCTGACGGTGAGGAACATTTTAGAAACATACACCAACCCTTTGAAGAAATTCTTGCATTAGCACTACAATGCCTTTGCATGCCTCCCAAAGTTATCCGAACAAACGCTCCTCTGCTCCCCGAGCTTTCACACCCAGAACCATTTGCAAGCTGCACTGTGGTGCTTTGCAGTGCTAGTTTAAGTGCTATTAAACTGGGTTTTTATTTTATTTCTATTTCTATTTCAGTCTGAACTCTGTTCTGCTCCTGAGCAATCAGCCACTCACCACAGCTCCTCATCTCCCTGTGCTGGGTTTTGTCAGTGTTCACCCATTTCCTCTCTGCAGTGCTGCCTATTACACAGAGTGACTGGTTTAAAAAAAACAGAGGGGAGGGAATAATAATAAAATAAAGGGAAGACATTTCTACATTCATTTACACAAAGGGGAGACCAAATATCGAACTAAGGCAAAACTGACACCACGCAGTGAGGAAAAGAATGGGTATGGACGACAGAACTAATTAATCAACCATCAACCAAAAAAAGTGAAGCAACTCTCAGGATAATCCCGTGGGTTATTTGGGTTATTTCACCTACTCTAAGAACTCAGTTATTTGCTCCCATTTATGGTGCAAAAAGTGACATTTAGGTACAGCAGTGGTCTCTGTTCCGTGCTCTCCACAGCAGCCTAAGCACAGCTCCTCTGTTTTTCCCCCAGTGAATCCCGAGCTCCGGAGCGCTGCCGGCAGCTGCAGCTCTGGCTGAGCCATCCTCACAACCCCTGAGTCCACATTTCATCCACACCACTGTCCAGAATTTCAGCACAAGGCCACGACCTCACTTGCCACAAGACACTGAGGATATAATTCTCTTTTTCCCAAAGCACCAGGAGTGGTGAGACAAAGTAAATCCCCCTCCTCAGCACTAATCTCCGTGGTTTAGATCCCTGTACAGGCTTTTGTTATACCTAAACCCATCCTCAACTTTAAACTTTTATTTCTTCTATGACTGCTTCTTCCCATCTTGTTATAGTTCTGTAAAAAACCTTCCTAATTTAGGCTGCCATTAAGAAAATTTCACAGCAGAAAACATGGCTGGATCCATGGATCTAAGCAGAGTAACTCCATTCAATAGCAGAAATTCCCCCAGTTCTATTTGTTTTTTCCTATTCTCTTGCCTGAGCAATTGTTCCTTCTTGGAATTGCAAACACTTGGTGGGAGGTTAATCAAAATTTTCTGTCACTCTAGCTCACAGAGCTACCAGTTAATTTTTGTTCAAACAGCTAAAGAGAAAGATAAAAACCCAATTAAACTAAAAAAATTAGAAAAAACACACAAAGTGAAGCCACAAGCCAAGATAAGACAGGAACTTCAAAGATTCTGAAAATAATACTCATTGTAATGTTTTTAATTTCTTATGTTGCACTTATTCCCATAATCAACACTACTTAACTTAAGCTCTTGCTATTTATGCAAATCTTTAACTTTACCTGGCTGACAGAGAAACTCAAGAACAAAACACAGATTCACCCATCACTCATTCAAATACCTACACAAACACTTTACCATCAATTTAATATGCAGCTGAGTTAACAGCTGCATTCTATTAACTGGTAATGCAAATATATGCACTTTATTTTTAACATCTGTCAAGTGATTTAATAATAGCCAAGTTAGTATGTGAGAAGCTTCTGATTTAATTTGGGAGGCACTTTGGAGTTCTCCTTATTTGAAGAGATTTGTGTTCATGTAATATACACTAGCTACACATTTATACATACACACATAAACAGCTTTCTGAATGTATATATAGAGCTGTCTAGAGCTTTGATCTATAACTGATAGAAAATGGTCAAAAATTCAAAATTCATCAGTGTTGTAGATTTTAGCAAAATTTTATTCATTATTATTACACATTCAAAGAAGCAGAAATTTTTTGTATGAAATTTTCACTGATTTAGGGTTTTCTTTTATGGAAGGGCTCCCTTCTGCAAAATAATTTTATAATTTGTGGTGGTGTTCTACTGTTATGTTTTTTGAATATGAAATTCCATGTTCCTTAACTATTATGGCATGAGAATGAGATTACTTCTGTTGTTTTTGCAACAATCGTTTAAAACATTAACTATTAGAATAAAAAGAAAGAAAAAGAAACAGAAACAAAAACAATTCTAGCAATTCTTATGCCAAACTGCAGCTAGAAACAAATTTGAATTCTGATCCTGCAAACTTTGTTACCTGTACTCAGTCTGAAACCACTTAGTAGTCCTTTCAGTTTCAGTGGGATTTTATGAAAACATAGATAAGCACTGCCAGGAATGGGACTTTAATCTGGTGCATCTTAATTCCTACAGAATGGACACGAAATGATCAGATTAAAAAAAAAGAAAAAAAAAAGAAAAAGAAAGAACAGAAAAAAGATGTCCCTCTCATTCCTAACACTTCTATTTCCTTAGTTTTCATTTAATTGAGAGAATCTAAAGTTAGTTCTGCTAACCAAAATATTCTGTAGCTGAAATAACTCTGGGCAAGGTGAGGAGCAGCAGCCCTGAGCTGTGGGATGCACCCCAGCCCTGCCCCGGGCATCTCCAGCAGCTCCCTGGGCTGCACAGGAGTGTGACTGAGCTGGGATGTTACAAACCCAGCCAGGAAAACCTTCTCCTCCTGAAATCCCTGCTGGGAGCCTGCCTTCAGCACAAGGCACTGGGATCTTTTCACACTGCAAAACCAGCGTCAAAAAAAAGCTCAATTTGGACACACCTCCTTCTGCCACCCCCCAAACCCTGAACTAAACCTTACACCCATGCAGCTGGGTGTGCTGTGGTGGTTAAAGTGCCCACCTGGGTAAGATTTGGAGGCTAAACAAAAGTTTAAAAGTTTAAACTCCTCTCCCATGTGCTCAGCTCCAGCCCAGCAGAGGAGGGCAGTGGGGGATGGCTCTGGAAGTTGATGGGATTGTGCTGCAGCAGCAGGTCTGGACAATCCATGTCTTTTGTAAATGTTACTGAACAACCATGATTTAACACTAACAAATTTTGGCCAGAGTAGAAGATTCTAAGCCACCAAATTGCATCCATTTCAGTTGTTTACTGAAAAAGTGATGAATGCTCCAAGTTTGGGCTGGCAGGCAAGGGCTCTAATTAATGTCTGAGTAATAAACCAGGAGACTTTAGCTGTGCCATTCAGGTTAAAAAAAAAAAAGGGGGAAGGCTTTAATTTCAGAAAATAAATATTAACAGAATTAAAACATATCTGATTTAAGATAGATTTTTGATGTACATGATTCTTAAAATATGACAGACTACAGTATGTCTAGAAGAGGGATAACATTCCATCGCTAATAATAAATGATATATGAGTTGCAAGAAGATTGAAACATTAGTGAATAAACTTTTTAGTGTGTCTGACATGGCAAGAAAAGGAAAAAAGATATGCATATGACAGACATAAACCCCTATACTGCAGCTGATATCACAGGTGAACACACTGGGCTACAGTTCTGCACCAGCTGATGCAGTCCTGCCATTCTATCCTGCTTTATTTCTTAAATACTGAATAAATCGAAGTATGCATTTAAGGCAAAGTAATTTTGGAAAAAAAAATATTAAATGTTTGCAATACAATAAGAACTCTTTCAATAAAATAAATGCTAAAATAGATTGTTTTCAAAGGGTTGGTGTACTAAGGCTTTAACTAAAGAGGAAAACATCTGCACTTAATCTGGAACAATCACATATTTTCTCAGCTAATTACTTAAGAGGATAGTTATTAGGTATCATTATCATCTTTCATTTCAATAAAGGAAAAAATATCTGCACTAATACAAACCTGCCTACAAATATCTTTAACTATGGACTCATAAAATAAACAAAATAATTACCCTTGAAGAAGAAGGACAGCAAAAATCAACATTCTCATATAACAGATGACAGTTTGGAGTAGTTAAAATTACCCCCTTTAAAATATATGAGTCCAATGATTTTCATACTGCTTAGAAAGCTGACTGACAGCTCAGAAGATGTTTTCACTAACATAAAATTTCAGACATTATTTTGTCACAGCAGTGCAGTTGTTTCCTTTTACTATATATTTTAAACAAAACAAAAAATTCCACAGGTGAATTAAACTGCTTACCTTTGAGCCTCGCTCATTAAAAATAATTTCAACATCTAAGATTTTACCAAATTGCTGCAAAGAAACAGAAAGAGTTACATGAAAATAAGATCACTTCAACCCTTCTATCATATACAGTACAAAGGTTTGTTTCAGGAAATGGTGCAATGCTTTAAAAATGTTAAACACTATAAAATCAAATATTGCTAAACACAAAAAAAAGACAACCCTAAAAGGAGTCAGACCAATATTATTTCTAAATTGTGTGCATTGTTATGCTCATTACAATCACTCCACGGAGGAACTTGAAGCTCAGTGAAGGCTCTGACAGAGAGAGGAGAGTGTTAAACCTTGAGCACAGTGAAGTCAAAGTCCCAAATCTCTGCATTTTCCAGAACAGTAAAGGAGTTTGGTCACTTGTGCATTACAGAAATAAGATTTAATCAGGTGGGAGTTTGTTGCTGGCTTCAAGGAGTGTGGATTTCTTTCCACCCTTGCTGAAATGGGTAACCATTGTTCCCTAAGAAGTTTTGTCTTACTGGAGAATAATTTGGAAAACCAGAATGGATACTCACTTTGGGGGGATTTTTTCTCTGCTCAGAACTGTATTTTTATTATAATATTAGAAGTGACTGTTACTCCTATTGACCTCAAATAGCCCTCAATTCCCCAGAACTGCTTGCACACAAAGCTGAACCCAGCCTGTCCTGTCAGGCCTGGCTTAGGAAGGGAATAAACATTAGAACACTTTCTGTTGGGACACATTTTGTGAGGTGACAATGTAAAGCATCAGGGGTCATTTCTGTTATTTCATATCTCATTAACATCCAGTATGAATCAGTGATGGCATTGGTAAGTGACCCAATATCTTAAAAAAAAAAAAAACAGAAATCAGAGGCAGGCAAATGGAGAGTAATTAAAACAAGAGTCCCAGGACCTGCAGAAATGAGCCTGTACTCCAGTCTTTTAAGATACAACAAACAAATAAACAATTACAGGCCAGAAAGGACAGTATTCCTTCTCTAGCTTATTAAAGAGTTTCAACTGGACCATGAAAAATCAGCCATCACTTGGTGTACTTTGACTTATTTCATGTTCTTGCATTCACGGTGTAATTAATGTTTTAACTGCAACTTCAGCCTCAATGCAGACATGGACTTGATAGTTTAAAAATTCTGTTATATTCATGTCCATGTAAAAAGATCATCTATTGTGTGTATAATGTGAACATGAAGCAGACCTGTCATATTTCAACTCACAGATGCAGAAATTTCATTTTTCTATCATTTCAGAAGCCTAAAGTCAGCTGGAAACTTCAGCCATTCTCCAGTATCAGTGTTTTGAGACTAAGACTTAGAAACATTAAAAGGAACTGTGTTTATTCATTTATAAATTACTACAATACCTACAAAAATCCTTCCACTTTTTTTTTTTTCAAATAACACTTATTTTAAGTGGTTTGTTTAGTTTAAATAAATTAGCATATTTGTCTCTGGAGGGTTAATTATTATGCCTTCTGCTATTCTGCTGATGAGCTGGGAGCTTTTAACGTGTACCAGTTCAGATCCAGCAGAAGTCCCTCCTTTCCCAGTCCTACACCAGGATTCTTTTCCCAGTGACTGTTTCCTTCAGAGGAACAAACACTGAGAAACATCTCTTGACTCACACACAAACACATTAGAAGAATTTAAAAATCTGAGCTGAACATGAGAGATGGAAGGAGGCCCAGAGCCATGAGGCACTTGGTGCTGCACTGAGCAACCAACTGCAGTGCAGGAGAGGATTGGGGTCTAGTGAGGCAGAATAGAGACAATGAGAGCATAAATACTGCAGAGTCCTCACCTGGGTTATAATACATGATCAAACACTATTTCTAGATTAGGTTTAGTGGCATTTCAAACTTAACCCGAGAGTTCTTGGATCAGTGAGAAGAAACCCAGTCTAAGGTCTCTTTTTTATAATCCTATTGCTGATGGCATGTGCAGGGCCTGTGTGCAAAACAGGGGATGTGCTTGAAGGCAGCTGTGGCCTGGGGGAAAGCACAAACTGAGAGGTTTACAGAAAAATACCAACAAAAGAACCTTCAAAGCCTACAGACCTACAAAACCTGTGGAGATGGATGAGGATTCCTGTGTCTGAACTCTGGGCTGAAATTCAGCCCGTGCCTTCTTTTTGGGTCCCTTACTCAGGAGGTCAGGCACTGACTGCTCAACATCACACTCCCCAAAATCAATAAATGCAGGCAGATAAATCTGGATGTGTACAGCAGCAGTATGCATGCATTTAAACCACCACAGATAGCTTGTTGTGAGTGTAGTACAAAGCAGCCAAGTGCATCACATCCAGCAGAATCAGGGTCATTTCTTTTCCCAGTTGTGCCTGCCAAATCAGATATTTGATTATACACAGATTAAAGGAAAATCTTTCCTGAAAATGGTTAAACAGCCTCAATCAGAGACACAGCCCTCACGGCTGCCTAAAATCCAAAATACCTACTGCAATGCAAATGTATAAAAAAGCAGAAGCAATTGATGAGCACTTACACCAAACATTTGTCTAAGATCTGGATCCCGGAATCTGAATGGTATATTTGAGACGTGGAGCCGTTTTGGCTGTGATTTGTTTTCTGTGTTTTCAGAAGATTGTGTCTGTTGCTGGCCATCGGTCTGTGCTGCATCATCTGTCTGCTAAAAGGATAAAGCAAAATAAAGCACAATGTAAGTATTCCTGGCATTTTTAATAAAGGGCGTGGGCTTTAATTCTAAAAAAAAAAAAAAATAAATAAATAAATAAATAAATAAATAAATAAAAATCATAAAACCCCTCACAAACTAAAAAGCCGTTAAATCCACAACAAAGTAGTGAGGAAT
Organism: Prinia subflava; assembly: GCF_021018805.1. Taxonomy (NCBI): domain Eukaryota; kingdom Metazoa; phylum Chordata; class Aves; order Passeriformes; family Cisticolidae; genus Prinia; species Prinia subflava. The sequence goes on along the minus strand of NC_086263.1, from coordinate 4,431,052 downwards.
ACCAGAAGTTTAGATACATGAAAATCAAATCCATTTCTGTCTCAACTGCATACATTGTCAGTATTTGGAATAAACTAGGGAATAAGTAAATTATCATTTGTAGATTTGCTTAGCTATTCTTAAATAATGAATGATTATATCTCCCTATAAGATTGTAGGAACTCCCTGAACCTCTTCTGTGTTTGCCAAGGTAAGGAACTGAACCTGCAGAGCCAAATCAGATTGGTGCCTTCATTCAGAGCCAGGGGATCCTGCAGATGTGCAGATGTGCAGATGTGCAGGTGACACAGCTCATCCTCGCTGCTGTTCCACGGGCAGGGCAGAGGGGCACTGCAGGGTCGTTCTGCCCAGATAAATTGTGGCCATTACAGAAAAGGCCTTGAGTGGTGAGAGGGAACACAAGTTTCATCAGTGGTGAAGGCTGCCTGACACAAGTGTGAGACCCAGAAACAAAGTTTTGCAGGTTTGCTTCCTCGCCAAAATGGGGTTATGTCATGGTACTTCTTACAGGGAGGCCGTTCCCTGGTTTTAAAATTCTGGTTTGAAATGGAAGGACATTGCCATGTGTTATGATTAAACAAACAAATTTTAAATCCCCAGTCAGATGAAGAAAAAAACAGAAAATGCCCCTCATCAAAAAAGTAAAATTAACCAATGCTGGTCTATCAGAATGTTCTAGAAATTACTCTTTTCTATACTTTAATTATATCCTACACTGCCTAATTAATTATTACTTGTACTGCATGCAGTCTTTAGACAAGGTTCTGCATGGGTATGTTAAAACAGCACAGTCATACTTATTTGCACGGGAAAAAGGGTTTGGAAGAACAGAACGGGAAAGAAAATAGTTGAATGAAAAAGTACAAGGGTGATCTGACAGCCATCACACTCTCTGCTCTTTCCTCTTCTGTCTGACCACGTTGTTCTTCTAAGTATTCATCTTTCTCTTTGTGTGCTAATGCTGCATTCAGTTTGTCTTTCTGGCTTTTTTCATTTAAAGAACAAAATGAAGAAATAGCCCATTTTGTGCTAGCATGAAATTTCTTTTAGGAGACAACAGTTAAAGCAACATAAAAATGGTTAAATAAAATAAACCTTACCACACAGTTTTAGTACCAACAAGCCTGTTGAAGAGGAAGCAAAAGGACTCAAACAGAATACATCATTTACATCAGCAATAACTACATATAAATGGAATTCTAGCAAGTGAAACTCAACAATATCCTCCCTAGGGAATACAAATGTTCTCAAATTAAAAGTACTTACATCTATATTGCCTATACTTCTGTGCAAAGAACACTTTATAAATAAAGGTCCTCCTTTCTGCAGCATCAGTAGCATCTCTGATATTTAACAGGATACAGTAAGACTCACACAAATACAAACTTTCTATGCACTGAAGAAAGATTTACAAGTGATGCAAACACATAATGGGATCAGATCAAATGTAAACCTAAAACTGAGTCAGTGCCACCACATCTCTTCATCTGCTGCTCCCTGAACTCACAGGCCCACAAAGTAAATAATTTATCTTTATGAATATTTAGTGATTTAAATAGAAAATATGGTATATAGCTGTCAAGAGACAAACATATTCCATGATAATCTATTGTTATCTAAAATCAACTCAGAAATTCAAAATTTAGATTGTGAGGTAACTGTTTCCCCCAGAGACACCACCCAGGGATTGTTCTCTACCTTCAGGCATAAAAGCAGAGAAATATGAAAGGAATTTGGTATGTGAGAGCAGGTGGGGGATGACAGGCTGGAAACTCTTGAAATACAACACTCCAGAAGAATTTGAGGTCAATTAGATTAATCTGAAGAGAACTAAAGAATTCTGAAGGTGCTGTTAAGCCTCAGGAACAGAGGGTGCCCCAGGAAGAAATTCTATAATCAACATCCTGTATAAATGCAAATTTAAAAGAGTAATCTCTGTTCATTTTATTCACAGAAACGAGGAGTGGAAGGGTTGAACTGTGCACCAGGAACATCCCAAAACACTGGGAGCAACTGCCCTGCTAAGCAGCTGAACAGATTATGGTCAACAAAATCCATTGAGGGTTCTGAAGGTGGCGTTAAAATGGAGCTACAAATTATGGGTGAAGAGGATTAATCCAGGTACTGTTATTTTCTGGGCCTTTGGTTGGTTTTTACCATTTTTAAAATCATTTTTGTTCTAAGAAGCCTCAAATTTACACCCTCAGCACAGAATGTCTCAGAGTCTGGGCAGCGAGGGCTGAAAACCAGAAATTTTAGCAAGGCGGTGTCATCAACAATTCATAACTGTCCATGACCCCTGAGATCCCCAGGGCAGAATTAACAGGGCTAAAGCATTTAGAGCATATTAAAAGGCTTGGCAGTGCAACAGGCTCTTTACAAAGCACATTATCATCCAGAAATCCACGGGTGTGCCCACGAGATCTGGATAACGGCAAAGTGAAACTGGAATGGGAAGATTATGCAAAAATTCCCAAGTAACACCAAGGGGGCAAAGCCCACAGGGGCAGAGGACAGGCTGCATTTGGAAAAATCCCAGCCAGGCAACTTTCAGAGCTCTGTGGACCCACAGAACCAGAATGTAATTTACCTCACACATACATAATACATTTCAGGAGAATACCTTCACTGCTAGAGGACCTGGAGAGAGGTGTTTGATGGTCCTTTAAAAATTAATTGGTGTTAGGCATTAGCTTCCTCCATCCCTGCAGTCCTGCATGCAATCAGGCTGCTTTCTGGCCCCTATTTCACCACATGGTTGCAAGTATAAAATATTAAGGGTTCTTAATACATGATAGTCTTAAAATTTATAATGAAAGTATAATAAGTAATGAAACTTATAATAAGTACAGAATGTGGAGATAGAAGACCAATTCCCACTCACAGTAAAACAAATCGAGATGAGCTGCCCTTACTTCAGTGAGCTACTGAAGGCTTAAGTGTTAAAATAAATTAGAATTGAAACATTCTTACAGGTAAGCAAACCCATATCAAAGAGGGCATTTCAGAAAAGGATTTCTTTTTTTCATATAAGATAATTTCAGTATAAATATTTGGTACCCTTTTAAACCAAATTCATCATCAGGAGAGTTAATATCTATCATTTTCTAAAGAAATTCTTTACCTTTAGCAAAATATTTTTCTTTTTGTTTCCTTAACTCAGTTCTAGAAACAGAAGATTCTGTTATTTAAAAGACTTCACTCAAGTTCTTAAAGCCTTACACTGAAGTAAAATTGTTGACGTAATTTTTCTGATTTCCCTTCCTAGCTTTTCCCTGAGAATTTAATAAACAAAAATTATACAAGTGAAGAAAACCACTAAACCAAATTTTGTTTAGATAAAATAAATTTGACAGTTTTTTATTTGGAAAATAATATTAACTCCTCCACACACAGACTTCCTCTTTCAGGCCGTTTTAATCGAAATTTGCAGCAATTTTCACTCTAAAAATACATTCTAGAGCCTTCAAGCAGCCTCTGCAGCAGCCCCACTGCCCAGCTGGCTCCTGGCTGGACACTGGAGTCTCATCTCCCACCTTCAGCACTTGTGGCAAAGGCAGCACACAATAAAACAGTGCTCAGTGAACCTGAAATCAGAGATTGCTTGGGCAGAAAAAGCCACTGCATTCTCCTTCCTGGCTGATAGAAATGTTCTGTCCCTTTCCATCCATCACTGCAGACAGCCAGCCCTGGAACGGTTCTCACTCTGGAATTGTGAGTTTCCTTTCCCCTCCATCCTCTTTCACTGACCAATATCTCTCATTTCCTACAAACCAAAGATGGTGTGCACAAAGCCTTCACCCCCAAATCCTGTTTCCAGCACAGTGAAATGCAGGCACACAAGAGCTGCTTGCACACCACTACAAGAACACCGTTCCCAATCTCAGCTTTTAAAGACTGAATGGAACACAGACCATAGGAACACCTGGAATGGAACTAAACCTTTTACCACTTTCTGGACAAAGTGAAAATAAGGACTATTGGAACTTGAGAAAGCCTTACCAAGTCCTGATTATTTTGCTATAATCTGCAAACAAACACAAATCTGTTGCGTGTCTTTCAAACCCATACCAAGCCTAGAGGAAGAACAGCCTAATTCTAGCAGGAATAGCCTTAAAAATATTTACAGGGAAAAAAGAAAGAGGGGAAAAAAAGGAACAGATTCTTTTTTAAAAATATGATCAATGGTAAATTAGGTGCTGAGTATCTCATGTATACATGCCAGAATAGGGTAAAGCTCTTCAGAATTTTAAATTTAGCAAAAATATAGAGCACCCATTGAATTTTTTAATAAATGCTCAAAACAGTACCTGTTTTTTTTTCTGTTGCACCAATCAAGTTATTTCTCAGAGAGAAGGAGCTTGTGAATGTCTTCTAGGCATTATTTGATTAAGTTGACAATATTATGTGAGCAATGCTTGGGTACCCACTGTGCTGTACTTTTGACCAAATTTATTTGTGTAATGAACACTTGCTCTGTCTCTTCTCCAGCCTGAACAGGGCTCTTGATTTAACTGGTGGTGCTGGAAGCCAAGTGAATTTACAGCCCCCACAGTCATTCTCTCTCAATCTGGAGAGAATAGCAGCAGCAGTACATGAGCAAGCATAATTCAATACATTGTGCTATAAGCACAGAAAATAATATCAGAGCTCTGCAATATACCTGTTTGATTTGATTTGTAAACCCGATAAAAAAAGCAATCGAGAAAAGTTCAGCAGAAAATATATATATACGTCCTGAGCAAAAATATAACCATGCCCAATGTGTACAAACTGAAAAAATCATGCATAGTAAATCATCTTCATACGTCCCTCAGATAATATTGCACATTTTCCATTTTAAAAGGATCTAGATTCTGCAAAGTTACCTTTCCATTAAGAAGTGAGCAAAGAGAATAATTCAAAACCAAGTTTGGGACTTTCTGAAAATGCTGATTCCCAGATACACCATGAACAGAGAACTGACAAAGTGATGGGCTTGTAGCTTTCCTGTTTTCTTAAGTAGATCGACTGATTAATTAATCATACTTGTTTTGATAAATTTATGTTCTGAAAAGTCCCAGATCTGCAACGTGCTTCCCAGAAGCATAACAACACAGAAAAATGGAGTTATATACCCAGGTCCATCTGTTTGGGCTTAAATGTTCACACACAGAGGTACACAGGAAAAAAAAAATTCTATTATTGTGCTATTTTACAACGGTGATAAACATAACCAGAAGTATCAGGGACTTTTCTTGTGTATTGCATCTCTGTTATCCTTTTCTCATGAGTAAGATCAATAGTAAGATCTCATTGCTTTCAGGATATTAAAAGTTGAGATTAATTCTTCAAATTAGCTCTAAAGATAAAAGTATTTCCAGTGCCTCCAACTGCACAGCACACAGCATGCAGCTCATGCCACATCCATTTAACCCCTTGAGAATCCTTTCCTGAAGAGAACGTGCACTGCTCCTTGTTCTGTTCCTTGTTTGTTCTGATCTAATGCAAGGAGAACACAGATGTGGGGCTTGCTGCTATGCAGAAAGAAATAAAGAAACATAATAATATGATCATGCCTGCATTTGATAATTTGGAACTAGATGATCCTTAAGGTCACTTCAACACTAACCCTGCCACGATTGTGTTGCTAAATTGCTGGTGCAGCTGAGTATCTCCCACTCCAGAGATCCTTGGTTTCATGACACTGCAACTGAAACCCTGCAGGGCAAGCCCTGACCCCCTTGTTTTTAACGATAAAATTCCCTTTTATTTCAGCTGGGTCACAGCTTCACCCTGATGTCATACCCGCTTGACAAAGCAATTTCACCATCACCATTAACTTCACTCTGTTTCCCAGATTACAAAAGGTAAAATGATCCTGGTTTCATGTTCTTCACAAAAACATTTTTCCACCCACAGCACCAAATGCAGACTGACCAAAGCAATCCCTGGGACAGCTCTGGAAGAAGCAGGCAGAGGAGCCAGGTCCCTGTCCTGCAGGCTGTGCTGCCCCTCTCCAGGGGCTGAGCTCTCACCCTGGCCACTGGCCAGTCTATCAGTGCCTGAGAGCCATTCTCCCTCCCATTCCACTAGTGGCAAAAGCGTGGTAGGTGCTCAATTGTGCCCATTATTCCTATTAAAAATTCCCATCTTTGGGGGTGGAGGTGAAAAGTGAGACACACACGTTTGGGGCCTGAGTGACGCAGGCAGGGTGTCTGCACCTCTGGCAAGGGAGAAAAGGGAGAACAGCCACCCCCCTTCTGGAATATTTCCTGCCAGAGGTCCTTGAGCAGTCAGAGGAATACAATTTACTCCCAGGAAGGCAGTGTAAGGTGGCTGACTGTGACTGGGGCATTTGTTTTAGATATACTGCCACACACAAGCACACCCCGGTAGAATCCCTTAATCCAATTTACTGACAAATGAAAAAAGAACCTGAATAATTTTGTGCTTTGCTTCAGCAGTTCCTGACATTCCACTATTGAACATGCTCTGGGCTTTCAGCAGGCTGGGTATTGTTCAGGGCTGAAGACTTGCAAGCAGCAGTGATTATTTCTCTCATTTCTAGATGGATGCATTCTGGATGCTGATACCACAGGCTACAAGAAAGCACTGCTATTATTGTGATAGCTTATGCATGGAGAGCTAGCAGCCTAAATAAGAGATCATTAATTCTGAGGACAGATAGGAGCAATGAGATAGGTTTCTTAAGCCTCTGGTACTGCAGGACAACCAAAGAGTAATTAATACCTTGGCTACGTTAATTATTTCCCCAATTAATCTTCCTTAACAATATGGAATAGAGCCCTTATATAGGGCTTTACATTGCCTTTGCTGGTTCATCATTTTTCTTCTGAAATATTCAGCAGGGTCTCAGGGAATAGCATATCAATCATGTCTGGAGGAGAATCACCAAAAGCCATACATTTTTTGACTTGTGAACAAAACTTGGGCTAAATTTGCTGGCATGAAGAGCAGATATTGCTTTTAAAAGAATATTTGTGAAATGTTTTAACAGAGTTGTGTGTAACCAAGCAGTTGCCAAGTTCAGTTAAGGACATCCAGCTGACATCAGCATATCAGTAACATGAAATGGGAGAAGGAATGATAAAAGGTTGTCTCAATGAATTATTTATCGCTTGCATCGATTCAATAAATATTTCTGACCACCTACTGATGCCATCCACAGCATCACAACAACAATTAACAAAACCTTTCCCTAATGAGCTGCATCCTGGCTCCATTAGCCAAGAAGGAAATGCATACACACTGTGCACATCTTTAGAAGTTCACATTACGTATAATAAAACTCAATTATTGTGATATTTTCACAAGATAATATTAAAAAAAAATCCTTGGATTTATCCTTACAAAAATTAGCAGACGGATTAGGGAATATTATACTGCCAAAGGACAAAAGCATTAATTTAATCCAAATGAAAAATCTTAAGTAGTCATACAGAGATACAAAGAAATACTCAATTGATTTTGTTATTTCTCTTTCATCTGTTAATCAGAAGTCTGGTTTTTTTCTGATGTAATTCTTGCAGGAAGAAAGTATTCAAAAATAACTTTGTTTCAATTCTTGAAAGCTTAATGCAAAATCCAGACAGGCAACCAATGAAAACATATTAAAAAAACCCCATGACAGTAAATATAGAAATCTTGATTAGAGGGATTTTTATCATTTGAGTGGGAGCTGCAGCTTCACACTGCACAAGCTGCCTTACAAAGTATTACCAGAGCGAGAGGCCAGCAGGATCCTCAGCACTCAGAGATGCCGTGCTCACGACATTTCCCACAAATTGCTCAGCACATTTACACTGCAGCTCACCTCTCGTTTCTCTCCCACTGCAGCTCGTTTCCCCCGTGGCTCTGAGGACACACAGCGCTCGTGGTGTGGTTCTAGGAGCACCCAAAGCCTCAACACACACCTGCCCTTCCTGACACCTCGGGGCTCAGGATCCTTCCACCCTCCACTCCACACAAGCTGGATTATGTGAAATAAGATAGATAAAATTATATAAAATAGGACTTGGAAAACGTCTGAAAGTATCAACAGGGAAGAGCTGTGGTAGGTTCTAAATATACAGAAATATAGATCTGCCATCTAAGCAACAAAGTCCAAGGGAAGAGGGGTAAAACAGATGAAGAAATGTTGAAAGGTTGAAATGTTGTAAATCTTCCAGATAAATATACCTAATGGTTATGATAGTCCTTAAAACACTTTAAGTTTCACTTTGATAGGCAATAAATCAGGACACAATGCCCTTGAGAATAAGACTTTCTGACTGATGCATAACTTGGCATACTTGGATTCTGGAAATCCACTGATTCCCCCCAAGTTCTTCTGTCCAACTAATTTATTACCTTGATTTGTGAAGAAATTATTCAGAAAAGAACATAAATCAATACATAGCAAGGCAACTGTACTTCTACCTGTGGCCATTCATTCATGCACAAGCATTACTGCTCTAATATAAAATGAGATTCTTTTTTTAAATGTCCTAATTAGCTTAAAAATTCTTTCAAGTGTTATCCTTCACAAGTCAACATTATAAAAGGCTGCAGTGCTGCAATAAAGCTTATTAAACTTCTGTTCTGGCAGCAGGCTCTATTGGGACAAAATAACTTTCAACATCTGCAACTAACTTGTACAATTCTGTGACATTTAACAATATTTGACCAAATTAAAAAAAAATCACTATTTAAATACTGTGCTACACAGCTTCAGAGGACACGACAAAGGGAAGGGAAGGGAAGGGAAGGGAAGGGAAGGGAAGGGAAGGGAAGGGAAGGGAAGGGAAGGGAAGGGAAGGGAAGGGAAGGGAAGGGAAGGAAGGGAAGGGAAGGGAAGGGAAGGGAAGGGAAGGGAAGGGAAGGGAAGGGAAGGGAAGGGAAGGGAAGGGAAGGGAAGGGAAGGGAAGGGAAGGGAAGGGAAGGGAAGGGAAGGGAAGGGAAGGGAAGGGAAGGGAAGGGAAGGGAAGGGAAGGGAAGGGAAGGGAAGGGAAGGGAAGGGAAGGGAAGGGAAGGGAAGGGAAGGGAAGGGAAGGGAAGGGAAGGGAAGGGAAGGGAAGGGAAGGGAAGGGAAGGGAAGGGAAGGGAAGGGAAGGGAAGGGAAGGGAAGGGAAGGGAAGGGAAGGGAAGGGAAGGGAAGGGAAGGGAAGGGAAGGGAAGGGAAGGGAAGGGAAGGGAAGGGAAGGGAAGGGAAGGGAAGGGAAAGGAAAGGAAAGGAAAGGAAAGGAAAGGAAAGGAAAGGAAAGGAAAGGAAAGGAAAGGAAAGGAAAGGAAAGGAAAGGAAAGGAAAGGAAAGGAAAGGAAAGGAAAGGAAAGGAAAGGAAAGGAAAGGAAAGGAAAGGAAAGGAAAGGAAAGGAAAGGAAAGGAAAGGAAAGGAAAGGAAAGGAAAGGAAAGGAAAGGGGAGGGTGGAATATTTGCAGGTTTGGCTAGGAGTTGTTTACCCTCAGCTTGAATCAATGCACACTAGTTTCTGGAATTCCCCTCTGAACCAGATTTATGTCATGCATGTAAAGTCCCTTTTTGTGAGAGTTGTGTTGACACAACCAACTGCTGAGTGAACTTGTGAGAGCAGAGCTGCATGCTGAGAGAGAACGGCTGATTGCTGCAGCTCAGGGAAAGAAAGAAAATGTGACAGCGTGATAAAAGGTTTTTCTCTGTTTGACCCCTCACCTACTGCTGGATCCCTGCTGTGACTTTCCATTTGCTCACTTGCATATCTTTGCCCAAGGAGTCAGTCGTTGAACCCTCTGAAACACAGAGGAGTTTGAGGGTTCTCCATGTCACAAAAAGGCATTTTCTAAACCACATTGCTCTTTTTATACTGAGGTACTCACCAACGTTAAAAGCAGCAGTTCAGCTCCTTGCAGGATAGTCATTTCTCAAATTTAGATTGCCCATTTCATGAAAAAACCAGCTGAGTTTATTTTTCTTATTGGGTGTGTTTGGTGGTGAGCAAGTCTGCACCTGCTCTTCTCCAAAAGCAGCGTGCCTGGAGTTTCCCAGTGGCACAACCAGACACAGAAAAGTCCACATCAAGGAACATTATGTTTTATGTAAACCATTCTTTTTCATCCTTCTCTTCAAGCTCACCCAACACCTTTTTTTTCATTAATGTGAAGGACAATTTAAAGTTTGAGGGAACATCTGTTTGTCCTTCCCTTCTCCCACTTCAAAAAAGAAGTAAATCTAAAGAGCAGTAGATGGTTCAAAGAATTTTTTAAGGGCTTAAACCATCAGTTCTAATCTAGCTGTGAATGCTGCTGATGTTGTGATGAATTCTGCTTGATCATATGAATGCAGTTTGTCACTGAGCTGCACAATGCAGCTCCCACTGCGGAATTACTTTGAGTACTGATACTCAAGCTTAAGGAAACGTCTTCTGAAGAACTGGAAACAGGACTCAGATCCCTCTGAAACCAAGTTGTTGTTTTTTTTTTTTCCTGGAAAAAGTTCTCAGGAAAGAGGGCAAAGGAGACATTCCCTACCAGCAAACCTGCAATCAGGAGGACTGGCACTGGGAGTGTAAACCTAATTCCCATCCTTCCCTCAAGCCTGCCAACAGACCTCTTCCCTTATTCATCCCCAGCAACCAGACATTTCTCAGCCAAGAGATTTCTATTTTCATTTAACATCTGTACAGAGCAGCCATTAGCCACAACACTCTCAGGCAGTTTTGCTGTCTGCAGCTCCCTTCAGGAATCAGCACAGCCACTGCCCTCAGCCCCTGGGGCACAGATTCACCTCCCCTTGAACTCCCAGCAAAGGGACGTGCCCAGTTGATGCTGCTGAGAGATGAAAGCAGGCAGGGTGGGGTGACTGATAGCCCAGGGGTTTGTGCTGCCAGGCTGGAGAAACAGGCATGAGGAACCTCGTGAAGATCAGCAAACTTGGAGAGGAACAGCCCTACGTGCAGGGGAGTGAGTGGCAAAAGAGCAGTGCTGCAGGAAAAGTGTCCAAATGGGAGTCAAAAATACGGGAGGGATTGGAGCATCTGGCAAACAAGGAGAGAATGGGAGAGCCAGGACTGTTCAGCCAGCAAGAGAGAAGACGTAAATGCCCAGGGGGAGGGAGGAGAGATGAAGGAGCTGTGCTCTGGCCAGTGGTGCCCAGTGAGGGAGAAACAGGCAATGAGCAAAGCTGGGAAAAACTTCTCCTGTGAGGGATCTAACATCAGCACAGAACTCCCAGAGACCTGGTGGAGCTCCCTCCTTGGAGGAGTTCAACACCCACTGGACACAGTCCTGAATAACCTGCTCCAGTTGATCCCACTTGATTTGTCAGCAGATCGAGGCCGGGTCCAGAGACAGGAACCAGCCTTGGACACGCCTGGTGAGCAATGACAGAGCAGGAGCAAGGTGAAGGGCAGCAATCAGCAGGTCAGGGTCCTGTCCAGAGGGTCAAAGACCCGTTCAGTGGGTCCCATGGCAGGCAGGGCTGTGATGGGCAGTCCAATGGGCAGGGCAGGATAGGGCAGGGCAGGGCAGGGAGGACCATTCACAAAGGCTGATGGTAGAATATTGTGAGAAAACAACATGCAAAGGAAGAGAACCAAAAAAGGGAGTGGGAAAAATGTTCATTTGGATGGGCAAAAATCTCGACCTTCTGTGGTACACAGAACACCCCCACACACACAGAGATCCTTGTTTTCTGTGACCTGGCTCGAAAGAGACTCTGCCAGACACAGAGAAATGGAAGAAATGGCATTGCAGCAGAATAAACATTACATAAAGCAAAATAGCACACAATAAAGCAACATTATTATACCAGCAAATGACAATTGTAGGTCACCTCTTCCCATCACTGTTCTCCATAGAGAGATGGCCACAACCCAAATAAACAAGCACTCTTTAGGGAGGAAGGATTAATGTTACAGGAAGGCACTCCAGCACCACCACTCTCCTCACTGGGCATTGATTTACTTGCTTACACTATTTTACCTTTAAAGCTCACTTGGATAGCTAAGATTCCTACATTCCTCTTGTAAATTCTCTTGACACATAAATTGAGTGTACTGTAAAATAGCATAACCATGTAAGTAAATAAATACATTTATTTTCTGGGTAGTCATGATCACTGCATCATTTGTTAGTTCTTAGGATTTTCATTCCTTTCTGCATTCCAGTGTCCTTTCCACCTGCATAACATACCTGAAGTCTGTCTGAGCACACACTTTGTGTCCCATATTAGTAACTGGAAGTTGTAATGACCACCTGATTCTTTGAACTATAACTAAAGTGTGATCTATTATTTCTGGCCAATTGAAACGAAAAAGAAACACAAAGGAAAACTGGGAACAGAATTTTGCCAGATGCCTGTCACAGAGTTATCTTATCAGCCACCAACTCTGTGAGAACAACACTGGTGTCTGACACCCCAAAGCCAGTCTTTCATCAAACTTCAGGAACAATTTGATCATTTTTATCGTATTTCAGATTTCTGCTGCAAATAAAGCCCCACCAATCTGAGCAACCACCTCTGTAGGTTAGAGGACTTAAATTGGAAAAGGGGGAAAAAAGAAGAAAATGTGTTTCAGTTATTTTTATGAAATTGCCTCTAAACCTAGGCTTGTCTCCCTAATTTGTATGAGAGGTCAGCCAAACAGATTTTCAGTTTCTTTAGCAATATCAGGACATGCAATTATGTTTAGCTTCAATGCTGCTTCAGGAAATATTTAGTAAACTAACATATACTCAAAAGAAACCATTTCATGGTTCTTTTTTGCTCTTTTCTAGGTGTGGAACTTTAATTCTACTTTCTACACTGGCTGCCTTTAATGCTTTTTAAGGCAAAAAGAGTTTGGTCAATCGGTTTGACAAGCAAGCCTGCACTTCATAACCTGGGCTCCGAGAATGTGAGGAAATCACAGGGGTTTGCAGTCCATAAAACCAGACTTTATTCTGGATGAGCTAACAATCTTTGTGTGAGCAGGACTCAGACACTAATATGAGAGGAAGTTACGGCGATAATTAACAGCTATTTGAAGTAAAACTCATTTAGAAATATAATGAACTGAGAACACTTAAACAGGCTTCATTCAGGGAAAGATAAAAGGGTAGCTTACAGAAATATGGCCTGAATTGCATTTCCATTTACATCATCTGCTTCTGTAATACCTTCCCCTTCCTCTGGTTCTAAAGGAAATAATGTCAAAAATGCTCTTTGCTGCACTTCTGGAAGTGGATTTAAAACTAAAATAGTAAATTACAGCCTTTACTGTGCACTCACTTCCATCTCAGTAAAGAACTCATCCACTGACCACTCAATAGATGGAGAAAAACTACTACAAGCAGCTTTAATCATTATTTACAAAATGAAAGAAAAGCAGTTCAAGAAGTGAGGCTCAAAATGGTCAGTGCAATTCGAAATTCTTTTGGTATTTGCATAACCATCCAATATGTTTTAATGGCTGCAGTTATGAGATTATCTAAATGCACGAAGAATATATATTTATTAACACACACACTCAGCACTTTTACTCTTCCCTGATTAGAATGTCAGGTGAACATTTCAACTGAGGGAAAATGAATTGTGAGCTCAGGATGGGCAGCTCTGTCTCACCTGGCTCACTCAAGTGGAGAGCCTCTAATAGACACTGGGGGGATGCATTAAATTAGGAACCACGCCATTGAGCTCCCTCAAATCTCCTTTAAATAAAAAGCAAGAAGAAAAGGTTAATTAAGTTCTACCACGCAATTCTATTAACAATATCCATGATTACTGTAGCATGAGGAGGACATTTAATTCAAAAAAGAAAGAAATAAAGGGGGAAGAGACTGGTGAAATGCTTGGCTGGGCCATCAGAATCACTGAGCAGTGGGGCTGCTCTCAGGCACTGCAGGCTCTGAGGCTGCTACAGGAAAAAATCCAAACAAATAAAATAAACAAACAAAGTTTCTGCACAAAAGTATGACACAGAAAGGCTCATAACCTAATATACAGATATAAATTGGTAATATATACCATATATATCATCATATATATATAACCATATATACGTGGTAATACATAATATTTTTTTCTGTTATCATCAAAATCCTCTATTTTGTACTATGAAACAGCATTTGACAAGGCAAGTCATGTATCTGATATCCTGGCCAGCCAGGGCTTTGTGATTTGGATTTCTAGCTTGACCAATTGCTCCAAAACAAAGCAAACCACCTCAGCATTTGTGAAGAAATACATTCTGTTCAGAGAAATTATAAGGGCTTTTACACTGTCTGGTCTCTCACAGGTTTTTTGTGCTATTTCTGTCAGCACAGCAAGTGCTTGCAGTGTTCCTTGCAAATTTAAATAAGGTCTTCAACTAAAAATAATCATCTACAGACATTCCTGAAGATACAGTTGCACAATCCAAACACTATCAATTTAAACTGTATCAGAATAAGAACAGAATGTGTAGATTTTCAAAACCACAAAATAATAATAATAAAAGATGGACGTGTCTAAATCAAATATTTTCACTTCAACATCTTTCTTGTCTAGTCCCCCCAAAACTATTGGATATCCTCCAGATGCAGATGTACTTTATGAAGAGAATTAATTGAAAAATAAAATACTTCTTTTGTAACCAGGGAGTAGAGAGGATGAAAGCAGGTATCCAACAGCCCGCAATTTTTGTTGTATTTGATTCCAGATTTTATTAAGTGTTTCAATTTAGCCTGGCCAAAACATGGCACTTCATTGAAAAGAGTGGAATGGACTCCCAAGATTAATGACAGTAAAATTATCCTAATCTGTCATAAGCTCTGATATAACAGTAAGAGGAAGTCATTTGCTTTAGTAAAAAGCAATGAGCACCAAAGCATGAAAATTAACACTCCACAGAGGTAGATATTAAATGAGAAATATTAGCTGCATCAGCACATTGGAGACAATTATAAACTGCAGAGGATTTCTGAGACTGAGAAATACTATATTTATTATGATAAAGTCAATTTTACCAGTCAGTAAATGCTCAGTTTTTGATTTTAGTACTGAACTTCTTTCTCCTCAAAGGTAACTTGCGTTACTGCTTCCCAAAATTTATATCACTTTTGTTTCCTTTATGCATTGGATTGCTTACTTTATCTCATGGAAACTTATTAATACAGAGAAGACAAAAAAAACCTAAACAAAACAAATAAAAAACGAACAAAAAAACCCCAACTGAATATTATTTTATTTTATTACTTTCTTTGAGCACCCAGACAACACCTGACATGCTTTTGAGAAATTATATTATCCAAAAATGGGTTTTTATCAGTTTCAGTCAGTGAACATTTACAAAACAATGAGAGCCTCTTTCTTCTTTTTTTTTTTTTTTTTTTTCTGCAAAGAGAAATAAATATGTGAAGATAAGTAAAAGTACACAGGGAAGATACTTTGGCTTTACATTCTTGTATTACAGAATAAATCCAAGCTGAAGATTTTTATAACCACCAGCATTCATACTGAAAGGTGCTAATGCATCATTATGATCTAGCAGGTTGCTGGCTGTGTTTTACAGCCTTTCACACTACATTAACCTTTTGTACCTCAAGTATTTATGACCTCATAAGTAAGTATTTATCAAACTGAAAGCTCATATACAGCACTGTATTTTAGCTCTCAGTTTTTAGGAACATTTATAATTTCTTTTTGCCTGCATTTAGTATCACTTTGGTTTACAGTCTGTGTTTTTAGCAAGATATTAATGCAAAGTAAAACTGCTTTTCCCACTATCCATGGACATGACACAAAAACATGAAATGCCTTAAGTAGGGTCTCCTGTCAATGTAAAAACAAAAAAAAACCAACTTTCCATGCATATTTTATTCTAAAATAAAAAAGGAATGGTTATAAAGAGCAAATGTAGCTGTTTTGCTTTGTGTCATATTCAACAGTGTATCAGAGCTAAATAACCAGAAGTACTCTTGGTATGAGAATTGTCACAATTACTTAAGTAGTAGGTGCCTCACCTACATATGCTCTGTATTTGAACAAAACAAAACAAAACAAAAACCACAACAAAAACCCCCCAAAAAACCACCACCAAAACATAAACAAACACCAAAAAAAACACAAACCAAAACAAAAATAATAAAACCAACACAAAATATAGTAATTGAGGCATAAGCACAGCCCATTTGAGAAAAAAAACCCACAGCTGACTAATGCATTGAATAAATATTGCACAAATACAGTATTGCTTGCAAATATTCTTCCCAGCAATTCACTGTGAAACCTGAAGCATTGAAACCTACTATGAGCAGGTGAAATTGTAACTTCACACACATTGCTGTAAAATTTGGGGTAACAAACACCATGGATTTTTGTATCTCTGGGAGAAACGAGGGCTGTCCAAACCTGTCTTGTCTTTGTTCCCTCTCAGGTGTGTGTGACAGGGGGAGGCAGTACCCTCCTGCACACAGGCACCTGAAAAATGGCAAAAAAAAGACAAAAAAAGGAAAAAGAAAAAAGATGTGAAAGGAAAAGCATGAGGAAAAATGCCATGGAAAGGGAATCAGGGTCTCAGCTGCTCAGTGACAATCTCCTGCACCCTTATGCAGGGATGCTTGAAAGAAGAAGAAGTCAGTCTCAGCCACTGAGGAGTCTCTGCCTGCTGGTAATTGTACCAGACACAGGTCACTATTGGCCTTGCCTGCTGCAGTTATTGAGGGGAGAAAAAAGAAAAAAAGTCCCAATATAAATGACTTTGCTACAGACTGAACAGATTAAGGAGGTGCTGGAGTGCCCTTCTCCCACAAGAAGCTGCCAGTGTCTCTCCCAGCCGTGCTCCTTGTGCACACTGGGGTCTCCTGCCACCCCTCCTGCAGCTCCCTCAGACTGTGCAGTGCAGGCTCTAAATTCAGCTCCCCAGCAGGTCCAGGGCCAGCTCCAGCCCCCTCTTCCTGTGTTTGTACAGCTGCACACCTGGACACTTTCATATTTCCCACATACATAGCACAGGGAGGTTCAGCCCCTTGCCATGGTCCTGGCAGCAGTCACATTCCCTGCATCATTCCATGCCCCATCCCTGGCTCCTCAATCCCATTCATCCGTGGATGAGAACATGAAAACCATGCCAAGGCAAAGGAGCAGATGCATCTTGTCATTGTGTGTGCATCAGCTCATCACACACCCCAGGGTGGGGGTGAAAGAGGGGTTGGGAACTTCACTCTGTCTGCTTAACTGAAAGTTAAACTAAGCTGCACAGTCTTGCTTTTTAAAAAAAAAGAAATAAAATATTTATGTATATATATATATTTCCTAAGTAATGGAGTATCTCACCAACATTCTTTTTTATTCATACACCTGAAACATAGCATTCACACAAATCAAGCTGAGACTGTGATCTATTCAAAGCTCAATGCTCCAAAAGCATCAGTTCAAAATGAATTTCAGCAATAGCAATCTGTTGTTATGGAGAAAAAGACTATTTCTCAGTCTAGACACTTGGGCTCAGGACAGCCAGTTTCTGCAATCAATTTTGTCACAGATTTGCGTCTGGCAGGTTATTTAAACTACTTGTACCCTAGTTCCTTCTCAACAAAAGCAGAAAAAACAATAATTGTAATTCAGCCAAATCTCACAAAATGGTCCTAAGGATTAAATAAATCTTTTCATGAGATGCTTGGAAAGGATCATCCTCTAAACTCAACAAGAAAAATCACACTAGATTAGATCAGTAGCAGCACATTCAGAAATATCTCAGTCTTACAGCCAACCCCCAAACCTAAAGAACTCCTGAATATAAAGAAATAGCTTCACTATTTGAGGTCACTTTTAAAGTCTCTATCTCAAATTGTTTTGTGCCACCCCATGAGAGTGGTAGGAAATGCAAATCAACTCCCTCATAGAAGGAATGATCACCTGGAAACCAGAAATTTTGGAGAAAGCACAGAAGGGTGGCCTTGCATTCACACCCAGAGGAGAGCAGCCCTGCAATGCACCCAGAGATGCCCCTGTGCTCTGAGAAGGTGCTGGAGATAAAACCCCCTCAGCCTGTCACACATCCCCCTGCAGCCCCTGGGACACCTGAGTGAGGGCAAAAGCCCTGCAGGATTTCATGGCAGGGCTCCAGCCCTGTGACAGGGCAGTGATCAGCCCCAAGGAGCCCGTGCAGGGCAGCTCAGAGCCCGTGCTCTGCTCCTGCACCATCAGCCTCGGGGGTTTTGGGTATTTCCCACCTTCAGCACACCAGAGTGGACAGGGCACTTGTGCAGTGACTACACAAAAAACGCTGAAACAAACTTCAAAAAAACCTTCAAGCCCTCACAGCACTCCAAGCTCTTTTTCTCAGTGGCAAAATTGCCCTTGATTTGCACTAGGATACTGTTTTCACCAAAAGAAGGGCATGGAGCAAAGGTGTTTTATCAAAGTGAGAGCAACAAATTTAGCACCTGGGCTCTATTCAAATTACCAAAGAGTCCAGCTGCAGAAAAAGTGAACAGCTTTTGGCATGACATATCTGCTCTTGTTGAAAACTGCTGAGCAAGTGCCACACCTGCTTCTGCACTTCACCAATGGGGCAAGGTGTCACAAAGCAGCCCCACATAATTAATTCTTTCAACGGCATCTTAAAGATTTTCTGGTTAAAACCTATTTCTTCACCTAAAAAGTATGCTCAAGAACAATCCCATGTAAAAAATGTTTGTTAGAGGGGCAACAAACTTATCACCAACCAGCTCTTTTCCCTTCTTTTTAGTCCCAGCAGCAACACACACACGAGGGGACACAGCTCTCCAGAAGAGCATGGAGTCATTGGCCTGACACCTGTGACACGAGGGACCTTCCTGGGAATGTCTAAATAAGCCCATGATGAAGCAAAAAATCTCTTTTTTCTTACAATAAAGGCAAAGCACCATTCTTCATGGAAACAAATGGGTAGATGATGATAGATAGACAGACAGATAGATAACCCAAAATCTGAATATTCAGAAGTAAAAGCCCTTTCTTCCTCCCCCTGAAGACAAAAGACTTTAAAACTCAGGGCACAGTAAGTTCAATCAAAATAAAAAGTATCAGGTTCCTAAATTATAGCTCCTAGCTAGCTGCTTCTAAACTCAGCAGCCCTAAATGATCAGTATCTGAAATATGTCAAATCAATAATTCAATTAATTAGGAAGCTACTCAAATGTGGGGCAAGACATTATGATTGTTTAGGTTAAGGAAACTGGAGATACTGAGAGCAGCTTCCTCCTGCTACCTGAATAGATTGTCTGTAGAGATATTAAACAGCTGATGATAGTGGAAAGCAATTTTTGATAGTGGGTGGCCAGGGCATGCATGGCTGGGAGGGGTGACACATTTCTCTCTCAGAAAGGTGACACACAAAATGACTGATTTTTGCTACAGCAAGACTTGCTTCACTTGCCTAGTTAGGATCAACATCACCTGTATCATCTGGCACAGAGTGAGTAGATGTTACACTTCTAGGCAAGCAATAGTCTGTTTAGGAAACCTAACTTTGAATAACCCCAGACAAATATCCCATATCCTCAAATTACAACCGGGGGAAATTTCCAGGCAGAAAAATTAGATGCACTGGGCTAAGGGACACACGTGGGAGCCTGGGATATAGCAAGTTTGTTGTCCTGAAAGTATGTATTTGGAAAAGAAACAAAACAAAACAAATAATAATTAAAAAAAAAATTTAAAAACCCCTCAGTTGTATTGAAAACTGAAGCATCTCTTAGTGCACGATAACAATAAAATGATAAAAAAGGGGGCTCCCTCCATTAGAAAGCACAGAATGGAATCACTGCTTCCACTGCTGCCTTTGATTGAACACGTTTTGTCTCTAAAATGCATTAAAATTGGGAAAGTTGACTTTGCTGTACATGCAAAAAGAGAAGTAACACAGGAAATGGCTGCAAGTTCCTTTCAAGAGGGAACAGAGAGATAAAAGGGATGGATGTGCAACGCTTTCAACTCAGTGGGGAAAAAAAGAGAAGAGGGAGCCCAGCTCAGAAATGAGAGCAAGTTCTAAAATTGGAAACGCTTGCTGGAGACGGGAAGAAGCCAATAGCAGCATTTTAGGCTGGTGTGAAAGTGCTTTGATTGCATGTGTGAGCCGTTTCACAAGTACAGCTCCTGCCAGCCGGGATGTGAACTCCAGCAAGTGCAGGGTGCAGGAGCCTCCCAACACCTGCCCTCAAACACAGCCAGAGCCCCCAGGAGCTCTGCACCCACGGGCAGGGCTGCTCCGAGAGCCAGTCCCAGACCTGCTCCTAAAGCCAGTCCCAGACCTGTTCCTAAAGCCAGTCCCAGACCTGTTCCTAAAGCCAGTCCCAGACCTGTTCCTAAAGCCAACCCTGGGCCTGTTCCTAAAGCCAGCCCTGGGCCTGTTCCTAAAGCCAGCCTAAAGCCAGTCCCAGCCGGGCCTGTTCCTAAAGTCAATCCCAGACCTGTTCCTAAAGCCAGCCTAAAGCCAATCCTGGGCCTGTTCCTAAAGCCAATCCCAGACCTGTTCCTAAAGCCAGCCCTGGGCCTGTTCCTAAAGCCAGCCTAAAGCCAGTCCTGGCCGGGCCTGTTCCTAAAGCCTGTCCCAGACCTGTTCCTAAAGCCAACCCTGGACCTGTTCCTAAAGCCAGCCTAAAGCCAATCCTGAGCCTGTTCCTAAAGCCAATCCCGGACCTGTTCCTAAAGTCAATCCCAGACCCGTTCCTAAAGCCAGCCTAAAGCCAGTCCTGGCCGGGCCTGTTCCTAAAGCCTGTCCCAGACCTGTTCCTAAAGCCAACCCTGGACCTGTTCCTAAAGCCAGCCTAAAGCCAATCCTGAGCCTGTTCCTAAAGCCAATCCCGGACCTGTTCCTAAAGTCAATCCCAGACCCGTTCCTAAAGCCAGCCTAAAGCCAGTCCTGAGCCTGTTCCTAAAGCAAATCCCAGATCCGTTCCTAGAGCCTGTCCCAGACCTGTTCCTAAACCTAATCCCAGACCCATTCCTAAAGCCAGCCTAAAGCCAATCTCGGACCCGTTCCTAAAGCCAATCTCAGACCCGTTCCTAGAGCCAATCTCAGACCCGTTCCTAGATCCAATCCCTCCAGGAGCAGCTCTGGCCAATTCCTGTGCACTTCCAGACCTTTCCACTGGAAGTGCTTGCAGTCCTTATCCCTTCAGTCTAAAATGGGATTCTGTAGCCGTATTCCTGTGTACCACGGCAGAGGTTTACTGGGATATAACATCACCCGCTCAGGAGGATCAAACCATGGTCAGCTGTTAAAAGTGGTTCAATGTCTACACTGCTCATATGTTGACTCTTCCAATTAGGCTAATTGCAACGCATTTTAAGGCCAATATTTTAGGGGACTACTGTAAAATGCAAGCTCTTCAATTTGCTCAAAATCTACATTTGTTTAAATCTCATTTTAATTTCTCTTTTACATCCTTTATTTTTCAATACAAGCTAATATTTTTTTCCTAAACACGGTGTCAAAATGAGAACACATTCTGTATTTAAAAAGAGGTCAAAAGTGATATTCATATACAAACAACCAAGCTCTATTATTTCTGCTGCTCCAGCTCTGGGTAGTTTTGCCACCTGTCCCTGTCAGATTTTCTTTAAAGAAAAAAAGGAAGCTTCTGAGAATGAGAACAAGGAAATAGAAATATTCAGAGGTGAAACTTGGCATCTGCTTCACTAGATTTGGCAACACTGTAATTGTAAACGATGTAGGAAAGGAAATGGGGTGGAATATGTCCACAAGAAACTATATTTCTCAGCACAATCAATATTTCCATACCTCTAAAACCAAAAGAATGAGGACTCTAAGTACATAGGCAACAGAATTGCTACATTTTCAAGTAAATGCATAAGTTTAAAGCAAATTTGTCTGGCCAAAACTATGAATTTTTTCTCTAAGTAAAAATCCACAAGATTTCTTTTTGAGTATCTTCTAGCTTTACGATGAATGCTTGCAAATATTTTAAACAAATTGACATTCTATAACCACATTTTTGGCAATAAATCTCTTTAAACAATAGCAGCAATAAAATCTTTTGTAACATGAACATATTAAAAAATAAATCACATCCTCATGAAAAGAAAAATTAGGTGTCCCAGTATTATTATAACATAAAAAAATCATGAATTTACATACTTTGAGATTTTTAGATCTCTCTTTTCTCACATGTTATGTTATAACCCATTAGATCTTTTTTTAACTTCCACTGGAGGAGCTTCATCTGCAAACACTAATTAGCACAGGCAGGCTCAGATCTTCCTGGCTAGCTGGGTGAACATGCCTGCAATATGTTGCAGCCTTGGTACACATCTTGTTTTCAAATCAAATATTTAGATACTACTCTGGAACAGCTGGAACTTATGTGAATCCTTATGAAATTAAATAGTTGACATCTTCTGACGCACTTTTTATAACAGCAACAAAAAAACCCAGAGAGACACAGAAAAGACTTGATTGTAAGCACACCCTCCTCTTCTGATTGAATCAGAAGGCAGTCTGCTGCTTTTATCTTTCATAAATCAGAGAATAAAGAAGAAGTATTTGGATTACAATACAAAGCAAAAAAAAAAGCACAGCAAGAGGAACCCTCCATCCTTACTTTGGAAGGGATGAGGGACTGGGAGGCAGTACCAGTCTCACCCCAGGGTCTGCAGCCAGTCAGTTTATTGAGATTGAGATGTCCTCAATGGCAACCACTCTGCTCCTCTGCTGCACAGAGAGGCTTTCATGTTCTCTGCCTGCCCCACCCGGGGCTGTTCTCAGACCTGGGGGCAGAGGCAGCTGAGGAGCTGGACACAGGTGCTTTTTTACCCCTCCTTTCACTCGTGCAGAGCTGTTTGCTGTGGCAGGAAGGAGCACTGACACATCCTGCTGCACTGGCAGGTGGGTGTTAAACAGCAGCTCACTTTGTGTGCTGGGGTACACTCGTATTTCAGAGGCAGTGGCAACTTCCCAAGCAGGGAAGAGACCAGAGGCAGTGGCAGCTGCTGCAGTGGGTGAGATTTAAAGAGGTCTCTGCTGGAAAAGCAAATGCAAGAAGCCCCTTTAAGCAAGAACAGCAGAAGACCTAAGGGATCTCTCTTAAAAAGCTGTTGAGAAGTTTCTCTAAATCAAAAAAGGCAGCACAGTATGCTGAGGCTTCAACACAACTGTGTGGGATATCAGCTGAAAAAGCATCTAAAACCAGCAAGCTGGCACAATTCAGATACAAAAATACCAGATAGTTCATGTATATTCTTCACATCCTCTATATATTTATTTCAGAGATTCCAAATTCTCTCCACGCCACATTAAAATCAGTGGTACCTCCCATAGGGGAGGAGGAAATGAAAGCAAGCTAGTAGATAATATTGGGATGAGCCAAAAACTGGGAAGAGACAGAAAACAGAGACAAAGCATTCACACTGAAAAACAACATAAATGGAAAACAAAAGAAAGGCTATAAGAAGGAATAGTGTAGAGATGAAAAGGAAGATAAGACAAAGAAAATGCACACAAAAATTAAAAACAGGCAAGAAGCAAGCAAAAGAAGAGGACGGTTTTGTAACTAATTTTTTAAAATTAGCAATATCTTATATTTCTATATAAAAACCTCCCAATATCTTAGTGAGGTCAGTCATGGTCGACCCATGACACGATGTCACAGTTTTGTAAAGAAATTGTCATACACGTGTAGGATTAATTAAAGACAGAAAAAAACTCTCTTATCCCTTCTTCCGGAATTTCTACAGTTAATTAATAAATTATTGGCCATTTAATGTCTACATTTGTGCAACTTAAAACGACCAACCAATTCTCTTTGCATATCACAGAAAGACCAAATGGAGCATGATGTGCACGATAGAGTATTAGCTCAGTCTAATTCTTTTTCCAGCAAAGTCTGAAAAGAAGAGCTTCTAACCCTTCTCTAAATGCATATCTGGTGAGTAAGAACATTTTCCTCTGCCTGCAATGTCTATCTCAGCCTGTCAAGCCACTGGTAGAGCATAAAGCAGCTCCAAACTCAGGGGTGGATTCACCTGCTCGTGGGTTACGCCAAGACAGAGGGACATGCCTCGTTACTGTCTTTCTAATACTGATGGATAGCAAAGATAAATGTCTGAATCAAGCCACTCTTTCACACTGACCCTAGAAAGGAACAAATTAAGCAGGGAGAAGTGGTAAGCAAGCCCACACATGAGTAACGTTTAATTAAAGTAATTCTGTGGGTGGCTGGGTGTGTGGGAAAGCTGAAGAGAGAGATGTGTGGGAGAGGAATGGAAACTTGAGAGTATAAACAGGATTAAAAAAAAGTATTTTCAGGGTTGGGGGTAATAACCCACTGAGCCATCCTTAGCTGAGACCCACGGGTAGTCATGCAGGGAGTAAGTTTAGCTCTAGGCACAGACTGGCACAGGAATAGAAATTCACCTCATGATTAAAGGGAGAAGAGAGGAAGCCTCTCTTCACGATCTTCAGAGCTTTTAACTGCAAACTTGGCCCATCCTGCAGCTGCCTGTGCTACCTGACCACTCTGACCTCTCCAATGGAGAGGCAGCTTCCTGCAAGCAAGGGTAAGGATTTTGCTGGATAAACAAGAAGTTACAAACCTATTCTCATCTCCAAGCAATGCACAGTATACACTGCACTTACAAAGGGTTGGTGAATGGAGGAATAAACACCTTCTGATCAAGTTGCAAGCCATTAACAATCAATTATGTCAATTACAAGAGAATGGAAAACATCATTGGTCTTAGCTAACCTGACACAGCCACTCATGCATGCAGTGAAAATGAGCTAATTTTCACCCAAAAAAATCCCCTCAGAAGGATCAATTTTAATTCTCATATTGTAACGTGGAGCAAAGATGCAGAAGGTCAAATATAAATGGAGTTGAAATTGGCTGTTTCATCACACCAAGGTCGCCTTTGAAATTTATGCTCAGTGTATTCAGCAAAATGTGCAACAGTGGTTTTTCTCAATACATATGAACCCAAAGCACAGCCAAAGCATTTGCATGCCATGGCTGCTTAGACTGCACAGATAGAAGAAAAAGTCAATAATGTAACAAGTAAAATAATTGGTAGGGAAAAGTAGAGAGCCCAAGAGACAATACAAAGTACAAGAAAACTTAAAAAGCCAATATTAGCTCAGCTCTTTCAGGGACAAGCAGGAAGAAAATCCTAAATTGTTTAATTGGTCAATTAAACTTGACAGATTAGAAATTAATTGGTAATGTTTTCTAGAACGAACTTTTCAAGTCACAGTATTATGACCATCTCTGGTTGACAATGTGTTTGAAAGACCTCTGCATTGTTTTGTGCTTCAAATCTGCCTTAGAGCTGGCTGGAATTACCTGCTGAAGTGATCTAAGAACTGTAACTGTGCCTTATGAAGAACATTCAGAGGGCAATCAATGGCATTCAGCTAATTTATCTGAGCAAACATGACTAAAGATGACAGAGCATAGTTGCTCTCTTTATCCTTGTTGGTGGTTTTTTTTTGGTTTTGTGGAGGAGCTTCAGCTTTAACATTTCACCAAATTCAAGCATGCAAAAATGAGGGAAGTTAAAATCACAGTATCTATAAAACCCCACAAAAGCAGGATAAGAATATTTTCTGTCTTCTATTTCAACATCATATTTGCAAACTTTTCCTGCTGTGAGAATCAAAAGGTAAAAGAAGCTGAGGTGATACCTAAATGACAAGATGAGGCACTGAGATCTCCGAAGAGCCCCAGACACCTCCGGTGCAGTCAGCTGGCAGGGTGAGGCTGCTGTCCTCACACCACAAACCCACTCACACAATCACAAAGCCCAAGTTCACCCAGCAGCACGGGAAAAAGAGGGTGGTTATTTATCCTCTCCCCAGCCAAAACAACGAAATACAAACAGGCACTCCATAAACAGCATCGGAGGAAACAGTCAGTGTCGGGTTCTGTGTATCCTCGAGGAGGATCTATTTTAGAGCTGGCACTGCCACGCAAAGGGGCTGAAGTGAGCAGTGTGTTCCTGCTATTCCTTAGCATAAGCAAAGGAGCACACGTGGGGCACAGTTGCAAAGCTGGCAGGCAGGGCTCTCAGCAAGGAAGCCTCTTAGAAGCAATAATGCCTATGATCACAAGTCATTACTGTGCCTGGCCGCCCCAGCACAGCATTATGTTATCTATTTGGGATGTCAGTTTTGATCTCCTCACTGTGGAGCAGGAGCTGGACCAGGTTCCTTGCTTCTGCAGCTCTGAAGCACTCAGGGCCTCGAAATAAGCTCCTTGAAATATTTCCTTCAAGGAGCAGTTGGGACCAGATATAATAGGTAGTATAAATGAAATAGCACACCATGCTGATAGAATAGCCTGCGCCAGCAGGGTATGATTTAGATGAATAAACACTGCTGTAAGAGTTGTCAAAGCATTATCAGCTATGTAGCATACTGGTGGCAAACATCTAGAGACAAAAATGTGGCATTGAAATAGAATAAAAACTGGGTCATTGATAGCAGTTGGCAATAAAAAGTGTCCGTGGGGGAATGTGACTTGCAAGACAGCCACTTTGTGGTGAAAATTCCACTTCCTTCGCAGGGGGAGCACAATGCCATCCTCTAGAGAAGGAGCTGGCGTGGTTTTCTGCCCTGGAACTCTGCTCTGCTCCTTCCAGCCACAATTACAGAGAGGAGCGAGTGAGCCACTCCTTCCCCAGCCACGGGAGCCAGCTCAAGGTACCCCATGGAAACCTCTCAGGCAAGAGCAGAACACTCAGAGCCAGGGATGGCATGGGCTGAGCTGAGCAGCCCTGAGAGTGTCCCAGCCACCCTGCAGACCCTGGCAGGTTGGACTCCAGGCTGGTCCAGCTCAGGCTCCCCAGCAGAGCCACGGATAGGAGATGAGCAGCACAGAAAACTGGGTTTGAACATCTCTGCCTCCCTGACACGCTGCTGATGGACACCTGGACACCTCTGTTTAACGTGGAACAGAGCTGCATGAGGCAGCTCATGCAGCCCACACCCCTAGGAGATGGAGAGGTCATGAATGAAACAGTAGGAGAGAAAGAGGAGATGAAACAAGGGAGAAAAAAAAGAAACCAGGGGGGAAAGATCACTTATTCTAATAACTTACATAAAGGACAGAGCAGGAAAAAGAGCTAGTAAAGACCAGAAATATGCTGCAGAAAACTGTAGTAATAATCTACTCACCTGCAGGCTCAGACAAGACACTAAAGCACTTTAAACGCTTCCTACTCCCAGATTTCTTACCCAAATTAATAAGCACAACTCAGTAATTGGTACACTAAATCCCCCAAACATCAGCAAAGGCTGTACACATCTCACTTCCCCAAAATAACAAAGTTCAACATGGTAAATCATTTTGCAGTCCAGAGCATCACTAAGCCTTCACAAATCCTCAGATAGAGAGATGGCCTCTATAACATGACTAAAAAAAGGCACAAACCTGGACAAATTAACACCAAGAAAAGAAAACATCAAACTTACAGGCCATTAAATCCCAAAGAATATGAAATATCTCAAGGTAAACAGGGCAGATGGAACAACAGACATAATATCTAATATATCAATTATTTTTGCTCAGAAGTATCAGGTTCAGTAGATGCCAACAGAGAAATTTTGGCAGTGACCAAGCTGGAATTTGGTTCTAACAGTGAAGTCAGAGGACAAATACCTTATCATCTTCCCAGGCCAGAGCCAACCCACACCTCTGCACTGCACATCTTCTACAGGGCAGTGCATCCCCTAATGCCGTGCTGGCTGCTGCTGCTCAGCACTTCAGACACGTAGGGATCACTCCTCCAAGTTAACTGCCTCAAGATCCCCCACCAAACACACACCTCATCACACAGCCTTTCAGCTCCTGAGGGGTCAGCCCAAAACAGAAGGACTGCACAATGTTCTCAAGTTTAATGCAAAAGTAGAATTAACTTTAAAGCAGCACATTTTTATATGCGCACATAAACCACCGAGCATCACTGCAACCTCAGCTCTTACCACACCTTGACAGTTACTTCCATTATTAGTATAATACACTTCCAACAGGAAACACTAGAGAAACATTTGCTTTACTATTACCTGCCCCCTTTTGCCCAGCTAATGCCCGTTTTATTTACACACACATCTCCTGCTGCCATCAACAGGAGTGGTGCAGGAAAGCCACAGGCAAAAACCAAACAAGTTTTCCTCAGAATTATTTATGTACAATACAATTGCATCTGTATGTGTACACAGGTAAAAGCTGATTTCATAAAATGAATAAATGTCTCACTTAAAAACACTTTAACACACATAATTATTTAATGTAGCACTCCAAACCACTCTACAAAATCATCAGACATGTTCCTTTCAGCATAACTTTGTGACATACTTTTCACAGATCCAACCTTCTAGGAAGAAGCCATTTGCTATTTTTGTTAATGACTTAAAGCATGCTTGATGCTATGCAACTCCAAAAGTCTACCAGCACTTAAATAACCCACTGCTGGGGGATTATTGATTTTGGATAGACTCAGAGGCACTTCCTCCTCACTCAAGGCTAACAAACATATGGATCCAAAGAGATGAAAACCAGAGATGCTTAGAGAAGACTCAGAGTAACTTTTGACAGTATGTTACCACCCACCAGTGATTTTGTATTGTTTCAGCTAAGTCATCCTGTCTTTAATAATTTACTACCCTTTCATCCTGTCCCTCTTCTCCTGTTTCACAGCACCACAATCAGAGTTAGCAATCCTCAGACACACAGTCTGAGCACCTCTTGTTCCAGCACTCACTCTGACAGAACTCCGTGTTACACTATTTTATCTAAACAGATTAAAACTGGTCACTGGGAAAGACACTTTCTAGAAGTACAGGAGCATTCCCAAGAGCACGTGAAGTACTTCTGAACATGAATTACAAGAGCACTCTTCACAAAATTGCAAACTTGTAATAAACCTAACAATTTTTGTGGCAAATAGGTCCTGGCTCCAGCTGGGCTGGGAGCACACCCTGGGCAGCAGTTAAAGATTCAAGAAATGTTGCACAGAACAAGTTTATTTTTTTTCTATCTTATTGGGGTTTAGGTGGCACTAGACATCCTTTCAGACATGAAGGAAGGACCTGGGGTGCTCAGAGAAAGCCTGGGATGTGTCTCACCTCAGCATGGATTCAGTCCTTCACAGAGGAGATTCACTCACTTCTGGCAGTAATTGTACAGTTCAGACAATCGCCCTGCAGCTTTTTAGGTTCACATTGCAAAATTTTAAGATCCATTTTAAATGGTGTATGCAGTTTCATATGTACATAAACCTGGGATTAAGAGAATTCAGAAACTGGTCTTGCTTCTAACAGCTTGTCCCCAGTCACAACAGCATTCTTTTGTGAATGACTGGCCAATTGATTATTCTTCTTTCAAAAGCATGTCATAAACTTCTTACTGAAAGTAAAACCACTGGGACCTACCAAACAAATACCACTGTGTCCCCACACCAATTGCATTTAAATCTCCTTGACTGGAAATCAACTATTCTCAAAGCTAGCAGGAATTAGAAAAAAACGTAATTTTTCTCCTTCAACAATAAAGGCCACATGGAGGTACAATGTTGACACAGTGCTACTGAAGCTCTCTTTCATAATAAAAACTTACATTATTAAACCTACAGAGAGATGTACACAGCTGGACCCTCATAATGTTACAAAAGCCATGTTAAATCTGCCTGGGATCCATCTGCATATATCTATTTATGAAGTCTCCACAATTAGCCAAGAGCAATGGCTAATGACACCCAGCATAACAGATTTTAAACCTGGGCACCTGTAATTGAATTGTGCAAGCAATATTTGTCTGGATATTTGTAAATCTGGCTGGTGAACAAGGTGTTAAATGTCAGTGCAGATCCACAGATAAACACACTTCTTGGAAATCTGTCTTTTCATTGCTCTGTTCTTGAGGGAGAGCATCCACAGCTTTCAATATAACACAGCAATTTAGAAAAAAATATCTTTTTTAAAAACTGAACCATACTAAAACTTTTTCAAATAGACCCTAAAGTCAAAAGGAAGGAAATCTAATTCTTTATAAACAGCATGAGAGCTACTTCAAAATTTTCTGTCCATTCCTCTATAAGAAAGGAAACCAGAATGCAAGGAAAGGATCCACAATAAAAAGAGCAAATAACTATACCATATTCCCTGAATATAACAGGTTAGTGGAATTGAAGTGTTATCCTGCAGAGAATGGAAATTCACTCCAAGGGGAAACAGAAGGGAAAAGGTGTCTGACAGGTAAAATACAAGTTGGATATTAGGAAGGCAAAAAGCAAGTAAGAGCAGATAGCAAAGGACACAAAACCAAATAACAATAAAGCCCATTTGCATATCAGAAGCAGGAAACTTTGCAGGGAATCATTGGATTTGCTAGAGCTGGGATTGAATAGAGCACTTGAAGAAGATAAGGGCATTGCAGACAATCCAAACTATGTCTTTTCACCAGCCTTTGCTATGGAAAATGTTGGGAAAACACATCCCTGACTTCTCTGATAAAGTGACTGACATTTCTTCAAACTGAAAAATCAAAACGGGGTGAGGAAACACAATCAATTGAGAGCAATAAATGATGAGGGATGAGCTCCTGTCCCACTCCCATCGACGGGTCTTTTACCATTGATTTTAGCACTGTCAGTATTTTACTTCAGGACTGAACAGAAACAGTTTCAAAACATGAAAAGGCTGAGCTGGCCATCACAGTGGATTGTTCAAGTTGCAGCAGTGGTCACAAAAACCAAGCAAAATCAGAGAGCATAAAAGAACAAAAAAGGTACAGTAGGGAAGACTATCTTTTTAGTCAATATCCAATCTCTTCTGGAGTGTCTATTCAGCTTAGGAGTCTTGCTCTAAACCAATGACTGTGGTGTTTGACAAGAGTTGGACAACAATCAAAAATGATTATGGAAGCAAGTTTTAAAAACTGGAAATAACCAGGAATTTAACTTAGCAAAGAGACAGATAAGAGGAGACATAGTAGACCTGCAAAGAATACTACAAGATATCAGCAAATAGGATGCTCTTCAATTTAAACTTTCTCCCAGTACCGGAGAAAAGAGAAACTCAGGGCAATAAAAAGTTACCAAGCTTAAAATAAAAAGACCAAAAGCATTTTAAAGCATAAGCCACAAAAATGTGTAATTAATTCACAAGGATTCCTCTGTCATAATAGCAAGGAATATTCTTCAGTGCCTTTGCTTTTGCTTTCCTTCTTGCTCAACCCATATAAAGAAATTAGTGGCACGGCAACAAACATAAATTTGCAGAGCTCATTTAAGAGAATGTGCTTTCCTCTTCTTCTTTGCCCTAATGCATGAAACCTTTTTGGGCTGGCTATGAGCCAGGAAGGAAGGGGAGGTAAGCTGAGGCAAGGATGAGGACAGCCAGGAGAGATGTCTCCAGCACTGCCTGTTCTGTGCTCCATCCTGCACGTGTAACACAGGGGGGTTGATGGCTCAGAAATCTGCCAGCCCTTGGCACTGGATATATTGGGTCCCACTCTAGAATTAAGACAGAAACACTAAACTATCAGCGTGTGAAATTTGTGACTTAAATTACAAGGTAGAGCCATCCAAGGAGTCTCTTGCATAATTCATGACACTTCAGAACTTCACATATAAATCAAATAGACGGAAAGTCTATCATTTCTGCTCTGTTTAGCACAGATCCACACACGACTTGGGTAATGGCTGCACAAACAAGCTCTCTAGAAAATACAATATTGCAGACATGCTCTTCACAATACTAATTCACACGGTAAATTTTGTACAGGATCATTCAAGTAATACTTTTATTAAGTGTTGAAAACACAGAGGTCGTTAAAAATAATCAAATGAGTCTGGTTTGGATTTTTGGTTGCTTTCTTTGGCCCCACAAATGAATGCCTACAAACACTCATTTGCAATGTTTTTCCATATCGGACTTAATTAAAATTTATGCTGTGATTCATGGGCTGGCTATTAATCATTTTGTCTAACGCCGCTGAAAACGAAACTCCAGGTCCTACAGAGCTCCAAACCCAGA
Source organism: Prinia subflava (assembly GCF_021018805.1). NCBI lineage: Eukaryota > Metazoa > Chordata > Aves > Passeriformes > Cisticolidae > Prinia > Prinia subflava. Next base: position 4,399,102 of record NC_086263.1, on the reverse strand, counting down.
GAAAACACATTCTCCAGGCTCAACAGCAAACTCTGATGGGCTTTGAGCCTAAACACGGTGACTAAGCCTAACACAGATGGAGCGTGTCGAGGAACAAAACGTCACTGATAAAACACAGAGCAGTATAACCTGGACTTACTGTGGCTGTGCCGGAGACAGTTTGTGCATTTGTGTCAGGTGCACTCTGTTCGGAGTGTGTCTGGGCAGGAGGGTACATGTTTAGCGTGTGCTCGGGGACGCTGCTCTGGCCGGGGTAGTCTGGCGCGGGGTGCGGGTGCGGGGCCGGGTACTCTGCAGGGATGCCGTTCTGGGGGGGAGCGAACTGCGCCGAGGCGTAAGGCTGTGCCATGGTGTCAGGAGGTGCTGGAGCTTCCTGATTACCCTGCGGAAATCAGAGGGGAAAAAGATAATAATAATAATAAAAAAGAAAGGAAGAAACGTGGCGTGAGATAAAACAAGCGCAGGTCGTGCACCCGTGGCGCAGACAGCACGCTGGCCTCAAAAGGGCACAGTGGCTCTTTCTTGAGGAGAATATTTCTTATCTGCCTTAAATGCGTTTTGCTAACCCGATCAAATATTATTGTAATTAGACAAACAGATCTGCTGCTCGCTGGATAACTGCAGAGCAGTCTTTCAGCGGGAAAGGTCAGTGAAATCTGCCTGCACTAATGATGCCTCAACCCAGACAAGGAAGAGGGACAAAGGCAGTTTATTCCAAAGGTTCCTGAGCACAACTGGCAGCACAGAGCTTGGGGAAGCTCAGCCCCCAGTCTGTGATCACTGTGCCTAACCCTGTACAGAACACAACAGAGGCAACCTGCACACAGGGCAGGGTTTGGGTGCATGCTGTTAATAAACACTAAAAATACTGACGTGAAATAATGCCCTGAGATATTCAGAATACTTTGAGGTACTCTGCATTGAGCAGATTGCGTGCCACAACTTCAAAATAATAATGAGATCCAGTCAAAACATTAAATATTTGAATCTAAAATGCATCAGTTCAAAACCTTATATAACATAAAACTTCTGTCAAGAGAAACAGATTTAAAAACTTTATATGTTTTACATTTGAAGACAACAGTATTTCATTTCCATATCACAATTAGCCTATAGCATTAATAACACTATCCTCATGTCTTTATAGAGAGATCCATGTTTCCATTTGATATAATAAAGAATAGCCAAGATGTTAATTTATCAATTAGAAAATTTCTGACTAAATGCTTTGCTCGCACCAAAAAGACATAATTCTAGAGGAGGAAATGCACACTACAACCTTTCTGAACCTATGTAAAAAATGTATAAAACAGGATTTTGCCTGAGAGGACTTCAGTGCAGGGACTATCCCAAACTCAGATAAACTAATTTACAAAATAAAAGTATCCCACTAATTAGCAAGGAATGTGAAAATGCACAGTTAAGTTAAAATTTTATTACCTTTCAAACTGCTCCACCATTCTCTCACCAACATACATGGGACAAGCACCTGCCCAAGACTATTGCAGAGATTTCATTTGTACTCATCAGTCCCTGATTTCCTAATTTAAAATAGGCTGGATGAATAAAAGACATTCTACTGCACTTTGTACTTGAGGGCATTTCCAGCCAATTTCAACTAATTCAGACATCAGTTTCTGACCTGAACTTGCCCAGAACTCAAGAGCTTTTAAGAATTTGCACAGGAGTTAAGTCTTGGTACTTGACAGGCTTAAAAGACAAAACTGGATTTTCATTTGTAAAAGGCACTCAGTGTGTCCTAAAAAATTAGAAATTTATATTAGCAATCAAACCCTCTCTAATTTAAATCCCATTTTGCTGCTGGTTTAGTGTATGGCCTTGAGCAAGTGGTTTCCATTGCTTCATTCAACCATCTTTAGCAGAACGCCAGTGTCATTTACTGACTCCACAGGGTTAAATCACTACCATTTGTTTGCATATATACAGTCTTAGGAAGATTGAAACTGTCCCTGTTAAATTTCTGTGGAGGTTAAAAACTCTTGTAAATACGTACTTTTACCCTCTAATATTAAAATGGTCAAGTTCCTCTCTTATTTCTTTTACCTAATGTTTTCACTATTAAAAAATAAAAAACCCAGATGAAGCAAAACCAAGGAATGACTGGATTACACCAGAGACATTCATTAAATGTTAAAGAAGTACTTTTAAAACTTGTGTGGAAGGCAGACCTTAAATTTTTTAATCAGCTGTTTCAGGAGGGACTTGAGCAAGGGGTAAGAATGAACAGAAGCAAATCGAGATTCTGCCTCTATAAGCATTTTCACTGTGCAGGTTTTGAAACCCAGGAGCTGGTCCTAAAGCTGTTCCTTCCTGTCAGAGGCTGAACACGGCCTCAGAGCCAGCAGCTGCTAAAAAGGAGCAGCGATGGCAACAGAGGGACCAGGGGGTGATGTCCAGGTGCCTTTCATCTAAAGGGTCTTGTACCACCTCCAGTCCTAAACCAGATGTTGCTGAGACCCTCACTGTTTCTCATTAACCTTGACAGCAGTTTCGTGAGGACCCGAGTTAATATTCAAAGCATCCACACCTAGTGCTAATTACAGCTCATATTTAATTAAGACGGTTGAACTTTTTCTATTATTTTTGCCAGCATCTCCAAAACTTTTTAGATTTATCACAAAATGGCAAAGTGTGCTGACAATTTCAGAACCTCTGCAATGCTGAGACTCTTCTACCTCTTCCATTAGACTTGTTCAGCTGAGGTCTGGCTCACTCATTTATAACTGAGACCCCACTAATAAATAAACAACTAAGGGTCAGGGATTTGTCTCCTTTTTATATTTTTACTAACTTGCACATATCCAGAGATTTACAGCCTTGCCACTGAAGAAAGCAACCCCACTATGCTCACAGCAGAAAACTGACACACGAGATGATCAGTGCAGGCTCTGCAGGTTCATTTAATTGTTGGAAGGCAGGGGACATTAAAGAAATTAAACTTGCACATGCTACTGCAGGCCCTAAGTTGAAAATGATAGTGACAATAAATCTGAGATGTTCATCCCTTAAAATAATTAACTACTGAAGTCTTTCCTAACCTTTAAAATTAGTGTGCACTTATTATTCACAATAAATTCAATAGACGCGGTATTACAATATAAATATAAAACTATGTATGTTTAAATAAGTTTTTACTGTTTACTTTGCTAATAATAGCCAAAGCTAATTGTTCAAAATACTAATTTCTATCAAGAACAATGAAGTGTCAGCTATCACACATTTGTATATACTTGTGGCTGATGGAACCTCCAGACTACACAACAAATACACTTGAATAGATTTTCAGGAACCAAAAATTCTTTAAATAGAACCACCTAAAATTCTCCTTTATGGTGCTCTTTAAAATACAGGGAACTGAAATGAATAAAAGAAATAATAAATTCTAATGCATTAAGTTGAAAATATGAAATGGCCCTAAAAGCAAGAGGAAATATTGATCCTGCATTAGCCTCTGAACTCAGGTACTGGAGCAATTTCAAAGCTGTGTATGACAGTGCACAGGCATGGCTTAATACCACCTAGGCAGGAGAGGCTAGCAGAAGTTGTCCCTTCAGACCCAGTTCTAAGTATCTTTAAGATTAAGTGACCCCTTAATGCTCTCTTTGTGCATGTTTTTTTTAAGAAGCGGTTGTTGGCAGCAGCAAGGAGAACAAAGGATGGCAGACAGTCAGGCTCTGCTAAATGTGCTGGCCCGAGTCTTAATGAAAACCACATTTCAACTGAAAAATATGCCTTACGTGGCAGTGTATAAAACCAAATTTATTGCTTTCTGGTCAAATGTTGAACTCTAAAGAACCAAAAAAAAAAAAAAAAAAAAAAAAAAAAAAAAAAAAAAAAAAAAAAAAAGGATTCTGACAATGTAGATAAGTAAAGGTTCCCCTATTTCATCCATGTTACCCCATTTGAAGAAAATCTTAGAATTTAGGCTGCTCCTACTATCTCAGATATCAAATGCCTTTTCAGCATCTCCTGCTCTGAAAGGATTTCATAATTAAGAAATGTATAAAAAGTGTCAAAACATAATAAAGCAAGCTTGTTATGTTTGTACACACAGAAGAGAGCACAGAAAACATTGCTTATGCAGTGTTCCTTTTCTAAAAAAACACATTTGCAGCATAAAAATGTATTCAATGGAAACCTTTCTGCTTGCCTGCATTTTGAAGTCGAACTCACAGTTTATTGTTTGTTTTGCTCTATTTTCTGTTTGGTGCATTTTGTTTCTTTGGCAAGAGATCTCTCACATTTAGAGAAAGCCTCCTGTACTGTAGTTAAACGAGCCAAACTGCATCACATCCTCAGGGCACGGAAACAAAGAAGGAAAATGCAACATTTCTGTGCAAACCTGCTGGTTCTAAGGGCTCAGTTACGTTTATCAAGCACATGATCCCCGTAGCCTTGCCCTCCTTCACTCTCAACCATCAAAACATGGATTACAAGTCTTGCACGCAGTGGTGCAGCTGCTTATGAGAACTGCCCTGGCTTGGCTAAAAATCGAGCGTTCCAAGTGAAAACAAAAGTGCAAATAGCTGCTGTACCATGGTGCTGCTCTATTCCCCACAAACTTGGCAGCTGCTGTGGTCCCAGGCCCTGCAGCCTCTGCCCCAGAGGAGCATCAGCGCGGGCTGGGGGCGTGCAGGGCTGTCGAGGTGGGGGTGCTGAGGCAGGGGGGCCCTGCAGGGCTCCTGAGCTCCCTGGCTGCTCCCAAAACCTCATCCCAAAACCGGGCTCCTTCCACGCCCCAGGAGCCACAGCCGCTCCTCTGGCTGCTGCCACTGCTGTGGAGTGCACCATCAGCAGATGATTGCACAGAGAAGGGGAAAAACACAGCCTGACTACGGAAATAGGTGTTCAAAAAACATGGGAATGCTGCATGGAAGTTGCCGGAAGCTGGAGGGTTTTGTTTTAAAATTAAAAACACCCCAAAACACCCCAAACACCCCAAACTTCCAGGGTTCTGGCTCTGTGATAGCTACGATGTCCAGTTACACACGTGCACTTCTGTGGGATTAATTCCTCCTCCATGTGGCTGAGTTAATAGCAATAAGGTTCCGATTTTAAAACTGTTGAACGCCACAAGCAAACCGTGGATACTGAACTAGCCTGGTTTGGATTAAATGTACTTTATCCTTCCATTCAAATGAAATATTGTTCCCTTTTTTGTTTCATTTCATGACATCCCTCTCGCTTAGCAGGGGAAATATTTCAGAAGTGCTTCCAAGGTTTAGTTCAGTGAGGCACTTTAAGCAATCTAATGCTTCACTGTTAAAGGAACTTTCCTAGATGCTCCAGAGATAGCTTCAAAATGATTGAACTTCTATCTAAAGAAATAAAGAAAATAATAACAAAAAAAAACCCTAAAAAGATTCAGACAGCCCCAAAGAATACACATTTACAACCACTCTGTTGCAGACTGCCTACAGACATCAGGGTTCAGAAGCAGGGCAGACACTAACACTGGAATTATTCTAACAAACCTTCCAATTCTAAGGAGTGGGCAGAGCAACAAATAGTCATCAATTCATCATTAAACTTGTATTTCAACTGAAATATATTGGAATTCTTTGAAGTGGCAGTGCAATTCTTCCAGATTTGTTGCTGGCACTCCCCAATTAATGATAATAAAAGCAGCCACTTCAGATTTTTCAGAAGGAATCAGACTTCCAACCACACTGGACTGATAATCACAACCGACTGACTCTGCGAGCTTTCTCTGTTGTAGCTTAATTATCTGACCAGGCCACTTGACTCGCATCATTTGCTTCTGCAATCACACAAAATGAATGTTCCAGCCACCTCTCTTTTTTGGAAGGTTCAGGACAAAGCCAAGTTCAGCTTTCAAAAGTAAGAAATATAATGCAGAATAACTTTTTTCAGAGAGCATAGCAGGGAAAGATAACGATAAATAAGCAAAAGAGAATTTCTTTACTACCTTAGCAGGAAAATTCCATTTCGTTTCTCCCATTGCAGAGGAACCTTTACTTTTGGTCGTTTTTACATATAAGGTACTATATTCCAGTAAAAGGCTGTGCTGTTGCTACAGCTGCATATGTGTTTGATAATGACACGTTCACTTTGTGTCAGTGCCTGAGGTATGGAACAGACCAGCAACTGAAACCTCCCAACAGCCTGCAAAGGACATTTACTTACATTTCACTGAAAGCAGCAGACTACCTGCCAAAACTCAGTCTGAATTCCTGAATTCAACACAGCACTATGGACACACCAATACACACAGAGAAACCCTTCCCTCCAACACCTTCACTCATTCCAGCTGCTGAAACTTTGACTGCCTTTGTGATGCTGGCATTTATTATCAGAGCTTTCCTTATTCTACATGGCAAATCTTTTACCTGCTATTTCCAATGCCCAAGTGGACATGATTCTGCCACACTGGTTTGTTTTGCTTCTACATTAACACTTAAATCTTTCTTTTTAAGTTTTCTGTCTCTCCCTCACTTTCTCCAATTCTGACTCTTAAGGTCTTTCCAGCTGCAGCCCAACCTTGTATTCCATCAACCAATATTTCCCTTGGAAAAAGTTTACATCACATTTGAAAAACAACTCTCCAAAATGGCCTTAAGAGCCATATAGAAAGACACTCTGAAGAACTCTGGTATATGAGTTCTACGATGAGAATTTATTCTTAAAACTTCCTAAAAAAGTATAAAGTATAAAAGGATCTTGTCATTATCCACAAGTCAGTATGGGAAACTCCACCTCATTTGTGCTACACCTTTACTAGAGCATGCTGAGGATGATGCAGCATCCTTGTATCCAAATAGCAAAAAAAAAAAAAAAAAAAAAAAAAAAAAAAAAAAAAAAAAAAAAAAAAAGGCTGGATTGTTAACATGAAGGGTGCATGAAAAGCCATCTGGAATACTGGCGTTTAAAGGGGGTACCAGTCAACCTTTAGAAATTTAACTCAGCTATGAGTTGCAGCCCTTGGGCATCAAGACCAGGTCCCAAAACTGCTGAACATCTTCACAAAAGACATATGTGAGGTGTCAGAATGCAAATTCACACATCACAGCAAACAGGGAGCAGTTATGGGGCTCTGCAGAAGCCACAGGAGTGGGCTGATGAGAGCCTGGCCATGCCCTGCTCTTGGGACAGGATAATCCCTGACACTGGCCCGGGTCCTGGCTGCCTGGCCACAGAGCAGCTCTGCAGAAAAGGACGAGCCCTGGGGACAGAGCTGGGTACAAAGCAGTGCTCTGCCCCCAGGCAGCAATGTGAGCTGCTCTGCAGGCTGCTTCAGCTAAGGGTGCTCAGTGGGGTGAGGAAAGGGCTCATTCCTCCCTGCACAGCACTTGGGAGAGCAGCTGGGACACCAGCCTGGCGTGCCTGAGGACAGGAGATGTGTCTGGGGTTCAGTGGTGGGCTGCAGGGCAGCTGCAGGGCTGGAGCCCACGACAGAGCTGAGAGAGCTGCTTCAGCATCACCCGCAGAAGGGAGGGCTCACACAACTGAGCTGCATCTTCTCCCACTTAACCAAAGGCACAGAGTGACAGAACAAGGAGCAACAGCTAAAAGTTGCCCAAAGGTAAATTCTGGTTAGCTCTAAAGAAGAGGGTAATGAATATGAGGGAAGTTAAGCACAGGAAAACGCTGCCCAGAGAGGTTATGGCATCCTGGAGACTTTCAAACCTGAACTCCAAAAGCCCCTGAGCAAGCAAATCTGTGTGGTTACCCCCGATTTAAAAGGGATATTGGGATTAAATGGTGTCTAAGGTTCCTTTTCAATCTGAATCATTCTGGGATTCCATGTGGTTTCAACAGTAGCAGAACAGTTTCAAAATGGATTTTAAACTTTCATCCTATTTGATGACTTTCTTCATAAAGGATTTACTGAGAAGGAAGAGACTAGTTATAACTTCTAGCCTGTTTCTGTCCTCAAGAAACAATGTCTCAGTTCTTTGAGATGTATCTGCTATGTGTCCTTAGAAAAATGTGTTTTCATTTGTTTAATCCACAGCCAGAGCAGTATGGAAGTTCCAATTCTTATAGTGCAGGCAAGCTGAGTTTCACAAATGATTTAATTTAATGCTGTGAACCATGACACGTTTTCATTTTCTGCCAAACCTTACCATTCTCAGCATATGTAGAGGAACACTGCCTTACATCTCCAGAGAAAGGAGTAGTTTTCTCTTTCTTCGGCATGACCTCTAAAGCAGTAACTACAACCATATAAATTTTCTAATTTTATCCGCATTTTTTCTTCTGAAATAAAATTTATTTCAAAGATTAATTTATCGAAAATCACTGCCACCTTTTAAAGCTGGATTGTAACAAAAGTAGTACGTCCATTTTCTTATTTTTCTAATGAAGTGATTTTAAAAAATCCTTTAATATTTTTTCTTTTTTTTTTCTTTTTCTTTTCTTTACTGCAACACTGAAGATATGGGACATACCATCTCAGGTGACAAACCATGCTTAAGCAGCAAGACTATGTCTAGTCTAAACACAACCCTGCACTGTGCTTTGTAACCCATTCTTCTGGATTCCACTGAGACAGTTCCTGCCTTGTAACCCATGCACAGGAACAGACATTTCCAGAATTTGAGTCAGAAGACTTTTCTTTTCTAAATGACACCCTGCTGGTAAAGGATTGAACTCTGTAAACATTTGGAGTCTGCACAGAAAGCAGAGCACATTCAAATCCAAAAGCAGTCCCAGGTATATGGTTTTCAACAGATCATTTCTAGACATCTGATAAGTTTTTATAACATAGCTACAATTATTAATTCAAGAATGGTTGTTAAGTGGAATTCAACACTTCAGTTCCAGTTTACTCCCAAAAAACCTGGCTAAATTTTTCAGGACACTGGGACTGGATAAGGCTGGTTCTTCAAAGTGCCTAAATGGAGCAGTTTAATTTCATTGATATTAATAGTTGTCACCAAGTTATTGCCAAATTAGAGATGCCACCTCATCCAGAGTTTCAGCTGGCTTTGCAATGGACACAACATAGAATAGAGACAAGTATTCACCAGATCTGTCAGCCACACAAAGTGGTGAACCTACAAAAACATTCCTGAGAGCCATTTGTGCCAGAGAGAAATGGGATCAGAGTTCCACACTACCCAATTAGTGATTAGAGGGTGATGGATACACTGGGCAGGATGAGTGAGGAGTGCCACAAGGATTACACACAGAGAACAGGAACACAGGGCTGGAGACCTCTGCAGACCTCTAGGTGCTTCTCAAAGGTGAAGCACCAGAAGTGGCTGCACCACAATGAGCAGAGCCACCTCCCAAGCCTGAGGGCAGCAGCACCCAGTGGAGTTTGAGCTGCCAACATCACCTCTTTAAACTGGGCACTTTAAGTGACCTCTTTTAACCAGGGGCACAATCTTCCACTGCTGAGCTCCGATGGAGCCTCAGAAAGGAAAGGGGACATTTCTCTTCATAATCCCTCCCAGTGAATCATTTCCTGGGGCAGCACCACCACAGGCACAGTTCACCCACCATGTGTGGCACAGGTCCGAGCCCAGTATCACAAATGAGAGGTCATTGCGTGACTCACCTGAAATAAAACAAGGAACAGGCAGCTAGGGAGGGAAATGAGAATGCAATGCCATGAGCTGCCCTAAGCAGCAAAGCTGACAGATCATCCCTGCTCAGCTATTTGGATACGGGGCTGCTTTGAAAGCCAGAACGAGCCGGGTTAAGTGACAACAATTCCTGCAACACCGTGCCAAATGATCAAACACAAGCTGGCCTGCTTTGTTTTACTTTGCTTAAACCAGGTAAATTTAAGAGTTTCATTTATGTGGGTAAGCTCCATAAAGACAATGACATGAGTGACTTTGGGAATTTGGAGGAAGACCAGGAAAGTCAGCAGCAGAGTTATAAAACTGGGCTTCAGAAGAAGAGACTTCAGTACATCCAGGGAAATGTTATGAATCCCCAAGGTTTACCCAGGAGAGGAAACAGGCCAAGGTAGCTGCCTGATTGAGATGTCGATTAAAGAGAACTTCAGCATGCAGGAACAAACCATTCATTAGGAAAGAAGAAATTTAGCAGGCTTACATGGCTATGAAGAAGGTTAATGAAGACAGACACAAAATGTGAGCCTACAAGGGATGGAGTCAAGGTTTGGCAACAAAAGAGAAGCACAGAAATATTGCTCAGGACAAAAATGGGAAGGTTTTTTAGTCCAGCCTAGCTAGATATAAGATATTCTTGGTTTGAAGACATTAAAGGTGGCGAGAAAGGCTTTTCCACGGGGGGAGAAAAAGAAAATCTAGACATTTACTATTCAACACTGCTTTCAGAGAATGTCTGTTTCCAGTCTCTGTTTAAGATTTCCACCGTTTTGTTATTTACAATGGACATAATGACCTGAGCTGCAATGACCAGCTACCACAGCAATGCCATCTCTTTTAACGCCAGTTAAAGCAGCACTCATTTTCTTGGCACTGAAATTAAATGATGGAAAATGATCGCTGATGTTATTTACTCCTAAGATTAAAATGACAATCAAAATATCATTGGGCACAAGGAACAGACAGATTGGCTTCCTGCCTCAGCCACACTTTGCTATGCTTGTTTATCACCGAGATCATTTGCATACCTCAGTGGATGTTTATGTTAAGATGCTGTTGTAGCATTACCAAGGAACTGTTTATCCAACAATGTTTGTCATCAGCAACCTAAGCCACAGCACTGAAGGGAGGTAGAGACCTTCTCAACGAGGAGACAAAAAAGGCACCAAGATGTGTTTATGCAAAGCAAAATATATTTCTAAACAGTGCTGAATGCCACAACTGCCTAAAACAAACAAAAATCTATTTGTAGTGTATTACAAGGAATCTCCAGTTGTGAAGAAAATGAAAAAAAAATCCTTTAGTGGTTCCTACAGCAAAGACTTTCACTGACCATACTGACTAGCAAGTTCTATGTTAAATCTATAAAAAGCTGTTGTTACTATGAAAGCAATAGCCAGGTTGTCCCTGTACCTTCATTTTCACAGTCCCTCAGAATAAGGACTAAAACTGGTCTCAGATCTGCAAATCTATATGGCCTTTCCCTGCACATCTCCTTTGGAGGTTTATTTTACTACTGGACCTTCTTCACAGGACTGAACATATCCTGAGGACAGTAAATCTTGCTGCAAAGCTGGTCTCTGCCTGTGCTCCAGGTGCTTAACCCTGCTAGGCTTAAAAACATTGCTTGGAACAATACATTATTTTAAAACAGCAGATACTGTGGGATTGGATGAAAATCACCTTTCCCGGTGCACATTTTTGTTCTGTAAGGAAGGGGTGGCAGAAGGAGAGGTATTTCCAAAACTGAAAGAGCACTGAGAAAAGCTCTGGCATGTCGAGCAGAACCATATGGCTCATCTACAGCAAGCACATCCAACAGCGCTTGTGTTTGCACAGTGCAGGGGCCTGGACAGCAGCCACAGCATCCACGCTCCAGAATTAGTGAAAATACACACACCACTTCTGGGAGAGAAAAGTTATAGCCTGGAAACTGTTTATAATCAATGTGAACTGGCTGGCTTTTATAGTAGAACATTAGATTAAATAAGATAGCAAAAATATTGGAGCAGTTCTGCATTTGCTGAGTGCGCACCCAGTGAGATGGAGAATACAGCAAATGTGTTTGCATTTTAGCTGCAGAAGAAATTCAGATTAGATGCTGCTACACAGGAATTGATAGCGAGTAGGTATTCAATCAGAAAAGTGGTTTTCTTTTAAATATTGCAATCACATGGTATAGTACATCACTTGTGTCAAGTTAAATTTAATCATATCAATGTACTTAGAGGAAAAAACGAATACCTGCTCATATACCCATGCCAAGAGGGATTATATGAGACTTTATGAAGCCTTTTCCTTTTATTTAATATTCTGATATCCGTATAGGACAATTTTGGTATGTATTATACCCTCAAACTAATCTATTCCATCGTCAGTTTAATGCACAGCAAATATGCCTGAACTCACAGTGACAGCATCGTGTGTCCTGCCAATTACTGACATTCTCCCGTGTAACAGCAAAGGCATTTTCCTTGGAACAGAAAAAGGCAGAAGGAGTGTTTGTTAATTTTCCTGAGAGCCGAGCAATATCATCATCTGCTTTGAAATGTGTTGATAACACATTTAAAAAGAAACAATAACCTGTGTGCTCACTAATGCTCGCTGATTTTCGTCAGATTTAGAATCAGGGATGTGAAGGGCTGTGCTCTGGAAAAGGTGTCTGAGCCAAGCAATACACAAACTGGATGGGTTTTTACTGAAATGCACTTTTTCTACATATGTTTAATGGTTTATCTGAACAACAACGAAAAGTGATTGCTCTATAATCCATCAGAAATACTCCAGTTCTCAGCTGCCAGAGACCAAACACAACAAAAACCTTGAAACATGAGCTGAATTCTGGGAAAGCAATCAAAGCTGTTAAGTGACACCTCTGTCAGGCACGCACTTAGACTCAGCCCACCTCAGAGTACAGGAGGACTGGATGGATAAAACCCAGGATCCAAACCAGGGGCCCAACACGCACAGCCCACCTCTGCAAATGCACAGGGTCTGTTCTGCCAAACCTTTTAGGGAATTCTCTCCTCTCATTCAGATCCTGACTCACTTTTCCCAGTATTTGAAACCCCCCTTTCCCCCCCTCTCTTCTCCGTGTTGTCCTCCTTTGCTACTGCCTCTCTCTACACCTACCCACACCAATCTAATTCTCCCCTTTATTATTTATTGCAGCAATTGAGAGCACAGCAGATACAAAATGTTATCTGACTGACATGGGAACACATTAATTCTGCCTAACTTACTGAATGAAAAGCAAGGGATGACCTCCACATCCTTAACTTGGATGCAAAATATCTCATGTAATTGGGGCTATATGAACAGGGTCAGGCTGCAGGAGTGGTATCATTTAAAGGACTTTTTCATCTGCTCTCATTTATTCCAGACATCGCTGTAACCAATTGATCCAGGATTTGGAGGGTGAAAATATATTTTGGAACATGACACAACCTGGAAATACCCATTTGTTGGTCTTGATGAAAGGGTAAGTATATTAATTTATATGTATATAGTATATCTATACATATATATATATGTATTGTGTAGATCACCACAAAGGGTTCACTGCTCCTTGGTTGACTTCATGTATTAACAAAAATGTTCTGTATTTAAAATAGATTCCTAAATTCTCTAGCTATTATTATGTCCTATCAACAGTTCTAAAGAACAGTACGGGGGGAAAAATCAAATCAGATAATTTCAGTTAATAAAAGGTCAAAATGGAAATTTAAAACCTCCAATAAAGAGGTCTGCAGTGACTAACACTATCAATTAAGAAAAGCAATGCACACTGAATTCAATTTTAGTGTAACACACACATCTATGTGTTCATACTAAGAACCAAATTCAATGGAGACCTATGAAGCATAGTAAATTGATCTGAATATGTTGTTTGCTAATAAGGATTATGAAATAAAATTTTCAAATTATTGTTTTAACTTCATTTTAGTAACACAGATTGAACACCAGTTAAACAACCTGAACTCAAGGCCTCTCACACGCTTCAGAAGCAAACAAATTATGATATAAAATATTTCCAATTAAACAGAGAATATGCCATTAATTCAGACAATTCAAGCAGTGCACATTGCAAAAGCCTCTATTGCTCTATGCAGAAAAGTGAGAGCAAGGGTGAAGCTGGCCTGAACTTAATTCCACTTTCCCCCTTTCTTGGTTTTTGACAATTTAAATTATTTATTTTGTTTCCATTTCTGACAAATATAAACCAGAAATTTAAGAGGATAGTTTGCTGCTAGAATTTGCCAGTTAACATCTTACACATCTTGTGAATCTGAAAGAGCAACATCATTGCACGTTTGCAGTTAAAATAACAGTTAAAATAAATAAATTAGCAAGCTACTAAACAATCGGAGTTCCCATTGTCTTAGGTGAAAAGAGTTTTAATAGAATTACACAAATTAAAAAGGCAAATGATTTAAATCTGAAGGCAGAGCACCCAAGAGTCTGTGCAGAAGCTCAGAAGTAAGTTTTCCCTTCAGCAAAGCAAATTTCTGATGCCAACAAACTCCAACACAACAGTGGATCCTGCAGGCCCTCAAGTTCTGCAAGTTTTCAAAATAATCTCTGGTTGTTGTGGTTTCTATGTTTGGTGTTTTTTTAGAGTAATTTCAGGCAAGTTTTATTGAAAAATTGCCCATGGTTCATTCCCATGTAGCACTGGGTTTTGAAGTACAAATTACTTAAGTATTAGACAGGAATAATTAATCCACCCTACAAAAACCCTCTACAACTGTATTAGACAGGTACGTGCCATTAGTCAGCTCTATGTTAACTGCAACCTCAAAAAAAAACCCCATGGAATTTTGATGAAACTTATCTTTATATATCTTTTCAGGAGGAAAAAAGAAAAAAAATATCAGCCATAAATATACAAATAATCAGAAATGGATGAAAAATACTTAGAAGTATGTGTATTACCATTTTGCATTTCCAGTCTACTCAACCCAGCTAACATGGTTAACTCAATTCAAACTCATTTCACAGATCTGTGAAAACCAGTAAGAGAAGAGACCAATTCTCATAAATAATTATCTGGATCTAATCTCTTTTTTCATGTATGAAACTTCTACTGCCCAGAAAACTTTATAGTGTAAGATCAGGTCTGACAACCAAACTGCCTCCCTACAGAAAGTACAATTTTCTCAGTGACCATGGGAGAAAAGAGGAATTTTGGATGTTTTCAAGGAAGTAACCAGACCAAGCAGACACAGAGAGCTGGGTTTCAGACAAGGAAGGCTCACCAGTGTTAGAAATGCAGTAGAATCCAAACTTTTACATTCAAACATGACCCTAAATTTTTGCACACTGCTGTAAATGGCAAAGCACTGAGGCTGTCTGGCAGCAGCAGGGAGATCTGCAGACTGCCCAAGGTGCAGCTCACTTTTCAGGGATAAGCATGTCCCATGAGGACACTGCTGAACGTGTTCTTCTTTTCACATATCAGGGGTTTTCCTTTGCAGAAATTGTTCCATCTTTTAAACTCTAAGCCCAGAACTGAGCAAGAGCAGTGCACAGAAGCACAGTTGTGATGCAGCAATGCTAATCTATTTCCTGAGACGCTGTGAGATCAGATTTTGGGATGTGGACAGTTTTTATGAATATACTGCCCTTTGCAGTCAGATGATCATCAAGGAAACAACAATGCCCAACGTGTCACCCTCTGCAAGGTCAGAAGAAATTCAGAACTCCTTACATGTGTCTGAACAATCAGCTGGTTTGGCTTTTTGGACCCTAAAAAGGGTTCAGTGTGTGCAACCCAGTTCTCCACTGAAACAAATTCTGGTACCATAAAATATTCATTCTGTCTCAAGCAGGAGACTGTGAGCATCCAGCTGGAGCTGCTTGAAGTTCCACAGTCACTCCTGCAATGATCTGTGTGGGCACTCCCTCTGTTTAACAGCAGACATGGCAAATAAGCAAGGTAAGGACAACATGCAGGAATACCCCTTGACCAGGAATAAGGAAAAAATGCAATAAATACTCTATTTGCAAGAACCATTCATTTTGACAATTTGTGTTCAAGTGTGAGCAGGGACACCTGGATTTGAAAGAAGCCTGCACTTGTGAACTCAGAAAAACAAATACCCTTTCCAGCTTAAAACACAAATATTCACTCACACAAGCAGAAAGGCTGCAAAAGGAATAAATACTTGACCTGAGAGATTAGCAGTGACTGGAAAATAAAAATCTGCCTAAAGACTCAACAGAAGCGATAGTAACCCTTTAGGTTATACGAGTGCACACCTAAGTGCTATTTTTCATGGAGTTAAAATATTTTCTCCCTTCTGTTTGGGTTCAATGATACTTTGAGCTACAAACAAAAGGCTGACAGAAGATCTCGTTCACTGAAGGGAAAGCAGGGAAAGTGGCAGCTGGGCCAGCCCCACCCCTGAAGTGGCAGCAAGGCAATGATAGGAGAGCCTGCAGGTACAGAGAGCGTTTTAAAGCTTTGAATGTCTGTGCTACACTCAATTTTACCAAAGCACTAAAGACAAAGGCTGTGCAAACTCTCCAGACAACCTCTTCCAATGCAAAACTGTTCTCATGGGGACAGCTTTTCCTCATAACCACTTATTCCAGTTTTGCAGCCTGTGCTGTCTCATCCTCCCACCACACACCTCTGGGTAGAGACTCGGACCTTGATACCCCTTTGTGAGCATTTAAAGGCAGCTCTTAGGTCATCCTGGAGCCTTCCCTTCTCCAGGCTGAACAGGAGCAGTTCCCTCAGCCTCTTACCACATTCTCCAGCACACCCTGGGGGCCCTGTGCTGAACCTCCTTTCAGTATTGGACAGCCACAAAGTGGGCCAAACATCTTGGATGCAATTTAACAAGCACCAGGGAAAGGCAGAAAATCACCTCTGCTGATTTACTGGTTCTACTCTCCTGCTTATCCAGCCCAGGACGCTGCTGGCTTCCCCTGCTGTATTTGCAGAGCAAATACACTCATGCAGTAGAAATTCACTGCTGGAGATGCTCAGAGGTGCAGGATGGTGGGGATGAGATGTGAGCACGTCCAGCTGCTCCAGGAGCACCAGGGCTGAGGGCAGAGCACTGCTGGCTCCTGTGGCCACACACAGCATGAGGGGCTTGAAATCCTGCTGCGACCCTTTGGCTGCAAACATGAGACAGCTCTGCATGACAGAAGTCTCAAACTGGAGCTACAATGTCAGAAACTAAGAGTTCTGGTAATAAGGATGAAAATAGGTCTCGTTTTTAAGAAAATCCTGGCCAATTTATTCTAGCTCTATCAAAACAAACAAACAAACAAAGCCCCTCCCAAAACCCCAAAACACTTCTACAGCCATTCCTCATAGCAGCCACTACCTGACATGCTCATTCCAACACAACAACTGAGATAAATAGAGGAGGGAAAGGGCAGGACAGATAGTGGGTGGTAGGATATGCATTTTCAAGGTAAAAAGAGATAAAGGTATTACAAACACCAGCTTTCACATGGGGAGTCACATCACCCACCATAAACCTGTGATTTAATAGGTTGCTTAAGAGCTAGGAGAGCTCTCCAGCCTAGCCCCAGCCCATTTAGCACATTAGCCGGTCCTAATGGGGAGCTGTGATCCAGAAACGCTCAGCACCTCTGCCTGCGGGTATTGCCACACAATGCAAATGAAGCTGTAAAGAGAAATCAACTCATCAATCACAATCACAAGGGGACACTGGGCAATGCAGAAGGATTAGTGTTTCAGCCCTGCTCAGGTCTTTCCTAGCACCACTCTGCTTTAATTAAATACCACCTCGAGTGCTTTATTACCAGCAGAAATCTCAGCGTTGAAGGCTGGCATGCTGCAATCTAAGTGCTGGAGCTAATTAGAAATGAGAAAGAGAAACATGTTCATTAAAAAGGGTGGGATTCCCCTACCAGAAATGATGTGCACCTTGAAATAAAAACTTGCCTTTCTGTGGATTTAGAATAATATGTTAAACAGCTTTTATTAAGGTGAAATCTTTTACTTTGAACCACACGCCTGCTATTGTCTTTTTTAAGTAAAGCCAGATTTAGCTATATCCACCAGACCATTGTTAGAATTTAAAAGATTCTTGGCTTATGTTTTGCTGATAAGAGCCTTAATTCCTCTTCTTCTAACATTTGATACACTAATTTAAATTTTTTCAGACTTGGCACACTCAAGGGCTTTTTGCCTTACTTCCCTGGATATACATAAGCTAGTCATTACTATTTATGAAGGCGATGAAAGGAAACATTAAACAGTCAAAGAAATATAAATCTTAGATTCTAACACAGAGAGTGCAACAGCAGGATTAAAAACAAAACAAAATGAAACAAAAACCTGAAGCAAATACAAAGACATTTGCAATTTAAAGCAATACAATATAGCGGAAAAGCAGTTTTCTCTTCCACTTGACTGCCAAGTGACCTGACTCAGAATTTTATGGCTTTTCCCAGGAACAAGCTGAGAATATCAGTGACATCCAAAACTTTGCAGAGAAATTGCATTATCAAGAGCGGAAGAGAGAAGGAGACAGAACTTCTGATTTGAGGGATAAACTAAATGTTTTCCTAATTTTTAGTGATGATAATATGGAAATAGAAAATTGCTTTTGGCCAGTACCTTACTGGATAAATTTACTTTTAAGAAAAAGACCTGAATAAGGCCTATACATGGCTTACATCCCACTCAGCTAATTAGGGGAAGGCTTTCTTGTTCAGTTTTGTGTATCACACTTGTTTTTAATGTCTGAGTTAGGTGTCCAAAGGCAACTAACACCTCAAATATTATCAATCAAAAAACCCTACAGCTTTTTAAATAACCCATACATTGATGTTTGAATAATGTCCAGAAAGATCAACTTAAACCTAGCCTGAATTTAATTTTTCAACTATCGGCAAAATGCTAAACACTAATGAAAATACTTTTACTTCCAAGGGAAACAGATGGCTTTAAATAGTTACTTATTTCAACATATGGAAACCAACCACTGAACTATGAAGCATCAAACAGCAAACTCTGTCATTATTAATTTTGACTAATAAGAAAAAATACAAGAAAAATATGACAGAAGAATCTAGCTTCTAAACTGAAGTCTGGCTTTGCTTAAATTGCAACAGAACAAGGAAGATTTCAAAAAATATTTGTTTGAGCGACAATGTTAGATTCTGGTTTAGGTTGTTTAAAAAAAAAAACCACACACCATAATTTTTGTAGAAAATAGTGATTTGTGATGCCTATACACATTCATCTAGTACCTTAAAGCCCCTACAACTGGAATTTACAATTGTAATTTAAATTCCTTTGTAAAGAGTGCTCTCACAATGAGGAGCTTCTGGAACTCCCTCTGAACCAAAGCTGCTCCCCAAACAGGACACAAAAAACATTTGCAGAGGGAACAATTGACAAGAGACCTGATGAGAGGGCAGCAAAGGAATCCCGTGCAGGGAGCAGTGAAGGTGTGCAGGTGCTGCTCCCGTCAAAAACATCCTCACCAGCAATGCAACGATGGCTGATGCTTCCCAAAAGAATTAAGAGCAAATCAATCTTACCCTGGTCTTATCATTGCAGTTCTCTTCAGTCAAGGATGGAGAGGTTTGCCAGCTAAATCTATGTCAGTTTTTTGACTTAAATATAATACAGCTTAAGTGAATTAAACTAGTTTATTCTGCCATCTCAGGCAGCTGGCAACTTTTCTAAAGCTGCAGCAAAACTTCACCTTTTTCGCTTCATTTTTTTTCCTTCTATCAGCTTATATAACATTATATTTTAAAGGTACCCCTACATTATCCTCAGCTGGTGGGCAGAATTGTGCTGTCTTTAGAATAGTTTTAAGAGCTTATTCCTTAAAAAGAAGAAAAAAAAAAGGCTGCTGAGGCGTTCCATGATTTCTGTGCAAAACATTCCCTATGTGGGAGTGCCTCATCTGCATAGCGGCATGTGGGAAGGATTTGGACAAGCGCACTGAAGGACCTGACAATCAAAGAGAGATATGTGGGAAATCTCTTTTAAATGTAAAAAGACCTCGCCCAGCTTTCACTAACTTAAGTAAACATCATTTTCAAGGGAGGAATGAATGCATAAACTATCATGAGGCAAAAATGGGCTCAGAGCAGCACAATTTCGGTTGTGTGCTAAAATACACCAAGGAAAGATTTCTTATTCTGTCCTAGGTCTAACACAGCAAAAAATCAGTGAGAAATGGAATTTTGATCAATGTGAAAAATTTGCATGTGATTTTTTCCAGCTAATGACATGCAGAACAAGTTACAGCTGATTTCTGCCACTGACATTCTGTCAATGTAATAATAGATCCCTCTTTTGACGTAACTTGACTGCCATTAGCATTCTAAATATAGTGAACTGTTTGGTTAATACCTCCTCAGAAAACTGAAGTAAAAATGTAAAACAGAAGGCAACCTGGGCCAGTTTCTTGTGCACAGAACGTGTCTCCAATGCACTGCTCTCTAGAAATGTGTAAATCCAGCTCCTTACCAGCCTGGTAGAGAGTAAATTTACAGTATGAACCAAACTGAGATTAGCAGCCTGCAAAAAAATTCCTGTGCAGAAGCCAACATGAAAGCTTATTCTTTCCAAACAAGAGACATTTTGAAGCAGCCCGTGGAGCTGCCCTCTTCCTTGAGAACAGAGCTGAGCAGCCTGACTCACGCTCTTGGCTGGGAAATGAGACATTGTCACCGCTCCTGAAAAAGTGGTCAGGACTGCTCCCAGGCCTGTCTGTGCATGATGGAACCACCCAGCAGCTGCACTGATTCCAGGGAGGCTCCTGCAGCTCTCCTCAGTTCCCAGTCTGGCCCACTCTGCTGAGCTGGATTTGATGGCAGGTGTTGGACAGGGACAGGGGGCAGGACAGGGACAGTGCCAGCCCTGCCACTGCACCCCGGGCACAGCAGTGCCACCAGAGCAGTGCCAGCTCCTGCCACCTGCTGCTCCACAGCCCCTGCACCCCTGACGTGCTGGGACAGCACAAACCCCCTGGGCTTCAGCTGCTCTGGGAAAAAACACTCTGAACCAGCATCCTTTCATCCCTTCATCCTAAATTCAGTGCATCATTCCTACTACCTGTCAATCATTCCAATACTACCAAACCATTCCTACTACCTCTCAATTTTTTAACTAACAACAGGGGGTTATGTATTTCTTGTTATTTCCTTTGTGTTGTCCCAGCTCAGACAATAGAGACTTGCACAACTCTGAAATAATTTCACCGAAATGAACTTGTTAACATAACTTGTGAAGCGCCTTTCCTGCAAATACAAACCTTAGCTTTCAAATAATCCTAAACAATAGCTACTGTAAAACTTCTATGTTTTGTTATTCAGACACAGGTTAGGCCATTCTAAACTACAGAAATATTTCTGTCTCATTATTATATGCCAAAGTAATGTTTATGGATAAGTTCATTCACAAACAGTGGCAATAAAGTAAACTATGACCTAAACCAGTGTGTTCTGTGTTACTAGACAGTGCCTTACATTTTCATACATATTTGGTATGTCATTGTTGCATAAAAGATGCAGGCCTTCAATTCAGTGTTAAATAAATGAATGTAAACCAATTGTAATTTAAAGTTAGCACATTCTAAAAATAACACAGAATGGGAAAAAGCAGGGGAATGAAATATGTTATAAACAACTGGTGATCTGGACTATCCAAAACAACCAACTGATTCTATTTCTTATTATTACTATCTCACAAAAAAATCACAGCCAGGTAAAACAAACAAACAAACAAACAAACCCCACCTAAAACTCAAACCACCTTTCTAGAAAGAATTAAAAAACCTCTCAAGGCTGTGTTCAGATGGTATTTTCCACATTAATGTAGAGGAACTGAAGATCTGTTAGATGTTTTTTCTCTCTGCTGAGCAATGCCAGCATCAGTTCAAGGCCCAGTGTGACCCTGCCATCTTTTAAGTGCCAAGACAACTCATAAGATTCAGTGGGGAAAAAAAATTAAAATAAATAAAATAAAATAAATAAACCAAGAAAGTTTCAAATTTCCCTGTGAGCAGCCTAGACTCAGCCTTTGCCTTTGTGCACTGAAGACTCACATCTCTCCCTGTGCCAGCCCTGCTGTAAACACACACTGCTGCACTTCAGCCAGCGTAGATGTTTACAGAGTGAGCTTGAGCTGCCTCTTGTGATCATTGCATTTTATGCCATTCCATGGTCATTAACATCCAGGTTTAGCAGAGAAGCTGTTTAATTCTTCAGTCAAATAATGGATTTCAATTTACTGTTACGTCAGTGGCATTAGGAATCCCCACTGCCCAGTCCATACATTAAAAATAAAAGTGATGTTCACTTCACAAACACGAGAGATGTACAACTGCAGCATCAAGTTATTCATATCAATGGTGTACAAAAGACATGTGAGAAACAAAAGCAAGAGGCACCTCTGTGGAGTTTAAATCTAAAATAGGTTTGGGCAAAATAAAACCTGAGTCTGGAAGAGGCACTGCATGTATCTGCTACAGCTGCTCAGAAAGGCAGATGTCTGAATTTTGTAGCAGGTTTAACAACACGACTGTGGTGGATTGTTAAAAATCAAACACACCTGCCTTTTTATGCAGAAGCAACAAGAAAGGCTCCATCTCCAAGGCAGTCCCTGCGCAGTGACCCTGACCAGCTCAGCTGCCAGGCTGCCCCCACGGGCTGCAGCAGGACAGAGGGGAAACAGAAACTGCACCACATCGAAGAGAAAGGGCTCACCTGTTTGCTTATTATAAATTCTTGACTGGGAATTTGGTCTCTTTTCTTTCAGAGATTGAAATTTTGCCTTTAAAACACCTGCTGTAAGAACATCCACCCCAATAATGACTCAGTTGACATTTCTTATACAGGTGCCCACAGGAGCATTACAAATGTTGTGAGAAACAGTAATGAGGTAAAGCCTGTTGTTCCCAGCTCAAATACTACTGGGCTTATTTGGCACAAGGCTACCTGGTACAATACAGAAATAAACAGTGCCTCAGAAAGCAAATAAAGAGAGTTATTGCTACAAACTCATCTACAGCTAAATGCAAATTAACACCAGATAAAAAACATTACAAAGTACACAGATGATTCCAAACATGCAACATGTCTGAGAGGAAAATCGGTGTTCAGAAACTGATTCACACAGCCCCTGATAAAATGGGAACTGTGAAGATACTGAGCAGGCGTTCCACAAGAGCTTCTCTTTCTGGAAAAGGGAGGAATGCAGCACCTGATTAAAGGGTCCCAAGTGAAGACCCGCACTTTCTGCTATGAAAGAGATTCAAGGGCAAGAACCACAGACAACCACAAAACCCCAAGGCCTCTACATAAAATTGATATCTGTGAAACCCCCAAATCTAAAATTGGTATCTGTGAATAAAACCCCCAAACCAACCAACAAAACCACACACGAGTTCTCAAAGAAACAACCAAAGCCATAGGGAGATACTATGACACACCATTGCTTGCCTTAGTCAACACAGTTACTTTAAACTTAAATACAAAATTTAACTCCCAAAAGATTGGGGGTTTTTCTAACTTTTTTAATTCTTTAATCTTTTTTAAGTCTCAGATCACTTCTAGCCCCTTTTAGGACTATGCAAAGAAGGGACAATAAGACAAAGGAAATTTAGAAAGGTTGCTCATTTTTGGTCTCTCTTTCAGGTATGCACGTGCTCCTGAAAAACGTCATCAGGTGGGAACAGGAATAATCAAGGAAACCTCAGCTTCTACTTTCATTTTCTTAGAATAATATAAGTGCATCAATCCCAACACCATTAATTTAAACTTATCTTTTAATGAACTGTTTTTTGCAGTGCCTGTGTTTCATAGACAAGCACTAATGACCTCCAATATTTTGTCTACATTTCCTAAATTCCGTTTTTTTCTAATGTTGTGATTTTAAGGATGGTCTGCTCAAAGCTACCAGAGTAAATTATTTTGACCCTGTGAACCCACTCAAAAAATTACAATCAAAGAATAGATCTATTTTTTTTTAATCAAGTACTAATATTTTATGTGTTTCTAGCACTGCACTCTTTCAGTAGTATCAAGTCCATTTAAGAGAACCCCTTTTGTGTGACAGATTATGGCTGCCACACACAGATTTAAATGTGTACAGAAAGATCCTCAGCTGGTCTGCATTCTCAAAAATGCTCATTGAATTCAGCTCAATATTTTGATATTGCCAGAATACAGGTTTGACATTTTTAATATAAGACAATTAAACTATTTTGTTAACAGCCCAAAGCCAAACAGATAAGTACACAAAGGCAAAAGGGAAGAAAGACCCAGCAACAAATAAATTCAGCGTTTCATCACTTGTTTGCAGAAATCTCTTGTGGTCTGGTCCATTTAGCACCTGCTAAGCCTAAACTCCTCTTAAAAACTGTCAACAACTGAGGAACAGGTTCATTTTCAGTTCTGATCCCTTGCTGGTGTAAACACCATTTAAAAAAGGGAAACCATCCTGGTCCTGCTCGAACCCACAGGCACAGAAAGTGGCACGGATTGGTCTCAAGCAGAAACTAAAAGAATTCAAACAAGCCCCTGTGAACTTGCCTTGCATGTAACTGCTGCCATCTTAATAAGGTGAGAGCAGCTTTTAAATCCCAGGCAGCTTCAGAAGCTGCAGCCCGGTCCCTGCCATATGGAGACAGCCTGGAATCTGTCAAGTTCACTTAGTGAATTTTATCTTTGGGGAATCAGTCAGGCAAGCTAGATCAGAATAAACAGGATGCTGTTGAGATCTGGAGGCTAATGCTGGTACAGGCTGGACTACTGAACCAAAAAAAAAATCAGTTTTAAATAAACATGTGGTACCTAGAAAAATTAACAATAATTAAAGCTGTATAGGCACAAAAACAACTATGTGGGATTTTTACTGGGCTCTGAAAGATGTTGTTCTCCCTTTACCTACAGGAAACAGCCAGCCTTTCTATGTCTTTCCATTATTCCTAATATAGAAAATTATCACATTTATTGCTTTGCATCAGCATTAAGCATCAATAATTTAAAATATCCTATTTAAACACTGTGCCTAATTATACACCCTTCTTTATAAGTGTTCAAGGAAACATAACACAGTGAGCAATGTCGTGTTCACACAATCTCCATGCAAGCCCAAGCTGCTGCTTCATGCTTCGATAGGAGATGAAAATCTGGGGTCTCCAAACCCATCAAATTCTGTTCTGATGGATGGGGATAAGATAGACTTTGTTGTGCTCTGGGTAAAAGCCAGAATGTTAAATGTAATCTTCTGCACATGCTTTTACTGATATTCAGCATAAAAATAAGCCTTATCCATTTTTATTAGTTGGTCTGAGCCAGAACCAATTCTTTTGATGTCACCTAGCTTATAAAATGCAGCACTATAGGCAAGGGAGGTTTTAAAATGCTTCATAGACTTTATCCATTATATTAATGGCTTTCAGATTGCAATCTGTGGAGCACTTTCTGGTGCTGCTCCACAGGCAGCTGGCCAGTCACCTGGAGCTGGCTCCTCTCCTTGTTCCCCTCTGTTTATTCCCCATAAAGACAGAGCTGAAAAGGGGCAAACAAAAAAAGACATAATGCCATTTTTAATGTTATTTTTCTAGATAAACACTTGCAGTCCTTGCCACGGGACCATCCTGAGAGGAAAGGACTGTGCAGTTAGGAAAGGCAACACAGCTTTGCTGGCACCATGGACTGTGCCAGACAGGAGGGGGAGGAGAACAAGAAACAATTCTTTTACTATAGGATTAATGTGCCTAAACTTTAAACTGAATTGTTAAAACAGCTCATTTTTCAGCATTCTCCTGTTTTTCAGGCAACAAGCTGAATTTTAGCTCCTCCCCCAGCAAGATGAACTTGCCCTGCCTTGATATTTTTCAGAATTATTTTCTGTTTAAGAATTTACTGAGAAAAACTCTTTAGAAATGACAGCTTGCACTGGAAAAAAAAACAAACCCAAACTAAAAAAAACCAACAACAAAAAAACACCCCACCACTTCTTTGAATACTTTAGGTGTCACTTAGGTTTCATCCAGAGAATTCAAGTCATCTCTTCACATAAAGTAAGCACAGAAAGCTACACTGACCTGGGTCACCAGGGTAGGAAAGGCTTCTGGGAATCTAATGAGTAAATCATATCATATAACAAGATATCTGTGTTTACCAAATGATTAAAAAAAAAAAAAGGTGTTTCTATGCTAATAGCCTTTCATTTAAATTGTTTCTTATTTTCAGATATGCATTTTCTATGTATTTTAGTTGCCTTTCCCTAGCCCTATCCCTTCAACTTGTGAATAGAGCCACCACATGAGATTTTGGAATTCGTGCAGTCACACCAGTCAGCCAACCCCAACAGAGCATTCCTTAACAGTGAAAAGATTCAATGACAGAAAGAATTTAATTAATCATTTACCAGTAATACCATTACTAGATCACAGGAATATTTGTGAGTGCATGCCCGAGCAGATCATAAATTGCACAGGGCAGGAGAGAGCCTCATTCAGGGCAGCACTGGAAGGGGGCATTTACTGGTCCCAGTTCTGTGACAGGAGCTGGGGAACAGCCAGGTCTGTGCTGCACTGGAATTACACCTGGGAACAGCCAGACCTGTGCTGCACTGGAATTACACCTGGGAACAGCCAGGTCTGTGCTGCACTGGAATTACACCTGGGAACAGCCAGACCTGTGCTGCACTGGAATTACACCTGGGAACAGCCAGGTCTGTGCTGCACTGGAATTACACCTGGGAACAGCCAGACCTGTGCTGCACTGGAATTACACCTGGGAACAGCCAGGTCTGTGCTTCACTGGAATTACACCTGGGAACAGCCAGGTCTGTGCTGCACTGGAATTACACCTGGGAACAGCCAGACCTGTGCTGCACTGGAATTACACCTGGGAACAGCCAGACCTGTGCTGCACTGGAATTACACCTGGGAACAGCCAGGTCTGTGCTGCACTGGAATTACACCTGGGAACAGCCAGGTCTGTGCTGCACTGGAATTACACCTGGGAACAGCCAGGTCTGTGCTGCACTGGAATTACACCTGGGAACAGCCAGGTCTGTGCTGCACTGGAATTACACCTGGGAACAGCCAGGTCTGTGCAGCACTGGAATTTCTACCTGGGAGCAACAGGCTGCCTTTCTCACCAAGAAAAGCCTGACTGGGAAAGCACCAGGGAGGCAAGAGGACTGATTAAAAAAATGCTTAATTCTCACTGTTTGGTGTGGAGATCCACCATTGCCCCACCATAACAATCTGGGCAGTTTAAGTTTATATTTAAGGAATATCTGCAAGTGGCTCTAAGTTTTCTTTATAAATAAAGGCTTATAAAGCCTAAGATCTAAATATTTACTATATATGATGATTAAAAGTCCTTGTTTTCCAGTGAAGCAATTTCCTGCTTAAACTTAGGGTATCTCTCACCCCAAAAGTTTCCTTTTCAGACAGATGAAATCTCAGTTAATTACATGTGCTTATTTAGACATCGGGAACATTTCTATCTTACATCTTTCATCCAAATACATATAGATCATAACATTTTAATAATCCACTTCCTTGTTTACAGTGATGAATTTTAAATAATTTAAAATGTATTCTACAGTGTTTTTCACTTATTTATGTGAAAAAAAACTCCAGATCATAACTTTTCTTATGGATCAAAGAAATAGTTTTGGTGCGTTTTATAGTTTGTGTTTTGATTTTTTCTTTAGGGAATATCCATAGACAATGAGATACACTGGTCATAAAAGCACCATAAAAGACTAAACTTTTAGCTAGGTACCAGCAACTGCTCTAAAAAATATTTTTAAAAAAATCTGTCTCATGCTTTTAGCTCTCACTCCAGAGCATTCTACAGAAACTTGGAGGTGCATCAGCAGCATCTCATCCCCACTGCAAAAAGCAGCAAGCACTGATTCCCAAAGAAGTGTGTTTTGTTTAGGAGGCTTTTTCTCACATGGAGGAGGGAGAAGCCAGAAGCAGATGTTGCAGGATCTCCCATGATCATTTCATGGCAAGTTTTATCAAATGTCTCAAAGCCCCACGAGCAGGCATAAAAACAAAAGAAGCACTAAGACAGATCCACATTAAAGAGAACAGTTTTCCCAGAGACTCATCATACATGATTTATCACACCAAACACAGATCTCACACATATTCTTTGTGAAATAATTTGCTCAACTGCTCTGAGAAACACCTGAAATTCAAGCAGTTCCAGTGGGCACACAAAATCAGTGAATCACCATTCACAATCAAGAGCTTGATGACACCTTTCATTTATAAATATTAAATAAGAACTTTTCTTTATAGAACCTTCACCCTTATTCCCATCCTGACACATATGGAGCATAATTCCTTACTGTCTTTATGCTTCATAGTAAACTCTAGAAATAAGTAAGGAGATCTGGACTTCTTGTCATGTTTATCTGACTTCAATAGATCTGATTTGAAGTTCTCAAGGTATTATTCAGCAACATTTTATTCTCCTACTCAATACTGAATAAATAAAATCACATTATACTTAATTTTGAATAGGACAGCTTCACAGTCTTGAATTAGATTTTTACTCTGTTGTTAAACACTTCACTGATGGTCAGAAAAGTATCTTTATTCACAAGCCAAATACATTAAAGAGGAACTTTTCTTTTACACACTCTTTAATTTGAGCAAAAATGGATCAACTTTATGTAGGACTCTGTGACTGGAGACTGATGAAGATTGACTATGACTTTCATTAAATTAAAAAATAGCAACAACAAAATCAGTTTAAACAAACTGTAAATCCACTGACCTAACCAGTAATGATTCCACAGTATCTTAATCTTTATCCCCATCCCTTCCCTGCAGCCTCCATGTTTCCCTTCCCCTTTCATTTTTTTCCTTCAACAATTAAAAAGTCTACATCTTTAAAATTTACTGGAGGTTCTGAGTGTGGAGAATCCCTGGGTGCATTCTAGGAAGTACCAATTCCAAACCAGTACAAAAATGACCGTAAAAATCTGGATGGTGCCCACGACAGCAGTGAGGGGGTTGATCAGTTCATGGTTATCTTGGTCCTTCCTTGCAAGAACAAACCCTTGACAAAGGGTCATTAATAAGTATTTCTCCAATATACTGATTTTTCATTTTTGTTTGTTTGTTTCTTTGAAGCGCCATTAGCCATTGTGGCACTGGGGTGGAATGAGCCCCTGAAGAGAGAATGAATTAAGTCTTGGGAACTCAAAGCTGTACTTGGGGAGATTTCTGCCTGTGGGTCTCCCAGAAATCTGAAAGACGAGAAGTAAAACGAGAAGTGCAGAGGTGCTGGCAGTGCCAGACTCCGATGATGCTCTTGTCACACTAAGGGAGCAAAGCTGAGACTGAGCAGGACTGGGACAGGGGCTGGCCCTGACCCTGCTGCCTGCTTCAGGGACTCCCCAGCAGGATGAAGTAATGAATTTATGAATTAACGATGAATGAATTAATACATTCAGAGTCTACATTGCTCATTCTGCAAGCAAAAGTTTCCCAGAAAGATCAGCAGCACACTGTAAGTTGAAGTGTAGTATTTAAAAAATAGTTCTCTTTCTGAATTAAAATGGAATTCAAATGGCTATAAGAGATTAACAGATGCTGCAGTGATTGCAAACTTATGTAGGTTTTTGCGAGACCTGACATTTAGGTTTTTTTCTTTAAAGGTGTGGAAACATAAAAAATAATTCTGTTTTTCAAGAGACTTGTAATCAAGATTTCTGGCATACTGTCACCAATCCTAATCTAAATACACTTCAATCTTAATTTAAATTTAAGTTAGGTCACATAAGACCCTATTTCAATTCATTTGCAAAACGTGAATTCTTTTATGTACCTATGATGACAAAAACAGGGTACAGAAGATGGGCTATTTTCATTCTTCTTGCTGCTGAACAGGATGTTCAAAGTCTCTGTCAGATATTTGTGCTGGATGTGTTTAATCCTAGAGCTCTCAGACACAGCTTGTTACCTTCTTTCCACTTCAACACAGTTTCCTGATGTATTTATGAGGCTCAGACCAAACTGGGTCTGCTTGCAAAAAGTAAAACCTAAGGAAAACCCCTATTTAAACCTGGTTAGTTGAACCCCTGTTAACCAGTTCCAAGTTTTATGCTGCTGTAACAACCTGGGCTGGCAGAGAGGTGCACTTTATACAGGACATGTCTAAAGAGAGCAGCACAGTAAGATTTTATTGCAAATACGGCCAAAGTTTATAAAGATCAGATCACAAATGTGCATTTTGCTGTTAAGACACTGCAAGGAGTGGTGGCTGTATGAAAGAGAGGAGCGATATTCCAGAGCCACTGCTCTGAAAGCAGCTCGGATTCCTGCTGACACACGGCATGGCAAACTTGGGGAATGATCTGAGTCTGGCTCTCTGCAGGAAATGTCTCTCTCTTCCACACCAAACCATCAGCACTGGTGCTGGCAGGTGCTGTTGTCTCAGAAATGAAGCTGAGGAATGAACCAGAAGGGCCCAGTCCCACCAGTCAGACCGAGGGGAGGATGTCTCCACCAGGGAACCATCACCATTCCACTTGTTCGGCATTTCTGCATCCTGGGAGGCATTTTGGAGAGGAAATTTACGGATGCAGCTGAAAATTTCATAGTAATATAAAAGGTGATAAAATTGGAGATGCATCAGCTACCAGAGAAATAAATACTTATTGTAAAAAGCTCCAAAATAACTTTATGAAAGGATTTTGTGAAGAAAATGGAAGGAAATGGAGGTAAAAACAAAGGGCTCAGAATTGCAGCTTTTAACAGTCTGAAACACTTCACACTTAACAGCCTAGCATTTCCTTAGACAATCAGAATTAAGTCCCTAAATACTTTATTTCCAAAGACAAAGTAAAATAAAGAAATAAATAAATAAAGTAAAACTGGTGTGGCACAATGTTATTTGTTTACACAGTGTGCACTACTCTACCCATGAGAATTGTGGACTCTCACACCTGGGCAAGGCATCACCTGAGGACAGCTCTAAAGCCAGTGATCCCTGATGCAAGGGAATGGTGTGCCTGCAACAAGCAGGAAAAGGAAAAAATGCTCAAAAAGTGAAACTAAACCTATCAGGCAAAGATTCAGGTTTGTAGGTGGCAACAGCACCATTGCATTTCTTTGCTTTATTTTTCAAATAATCATATTGCTCGTAATTTTAAAATTTGAAAGATTTTAAAAGCTTAAAGGTATAAAATACTTTCCATCCTCACAACTGAAAAACCTGCACACAACAGTGACAAGTGAACCTGCTTCCCTAATGGTGTTCTCTTAGAGAGCACTGCTGTATCACTAGCTTAATATTTTATTGAAATAATTATACACATTATTTAAGTGTTGCCTGTTGCCTTTGAAAGAAGTCTTTCTATCATGGCAGGCATCTGCAGAAGTTCTAAAGAGAAGTTCCCTCATAAGAAGAAGACAGTGCAATATTTCTGGCTCAGATTTCCCTTCTGCATGTTTGTTTTTCCTGGCCTCTGAATGCTCATCAAACTTATTCTACCATTTACAGGAAGAGCACAAAAAAATCTCTTCAATGACAATTGAAGTGTGCTACATTTACTCCATTTTACAGCAAACCACAAAAAAAAAAAAGAAATCCACATTTTCCTCCCCTTCCAGAGCCCTGCAGTGACTGAACCGCTCTGAGGCAGCTCTGGCAGTGACGTGAGCTCTGCCAGGCCAGGGGAGCCCCTCTGCCCTCCCTGCACTGCCTCTGCCCTCCCTGCACTGCCTCTGCCCTGCCTGCACTGCCTCTGCCCTCCCTGCAGCCCCTCTGCCCTGCCTGCAGTGCCTGCACTGCCTCTGCCCTCCCTGCACTGCCTCTGCCCTGCCTGCAGCGCCTCTGCCCTCCCTGCACTGCCTCTGCCCTCCCTGCACTGCCTCTGCCCTCCCTGCACTGCCTCTGCCCTCCCTGCACTGCCTCTGCCCTCCCTGCAGCGCCTCTGCCCTGCCTGCACTGCCTCTGCCCTGCCTGCAGCCCCTCTGCCCTCCCTGCACTGCCTCTGCCCTGCCTCTGCCCTCCCTGCACTGCCTCTGCCCTCCCTGCACTGCCTCTGCCCTGCCTCTGCCCTCCCTGCACTGCCTCTGCCCTCCCTGCACTGCCTCTGCCCTGCCTCTGCCCTCCCTGCACTGCCTCTGCCCTCCCTGCACTGCCTCTGCCCTGCCTGCCCTGCCTCTGCCCTGCCTGCAGCCCCTCTGCCCTGCCTGCACTGCCTCTGCCCTCCCTGCACTGCCTCTGCCCTCCCTGCACTGCCTCTGCCCTGCCTGCACTGCCTCTGCCCTCCCTGCACTGCCTCTGCCCTCCCTGCACTGCCTCTGCCCTCCCTGCACTGCCTCTGCCCTCCCTGCACTGCCTCTGCCCTGCCTGCCCTGCCTCTGCCCTCCCTGCAGCGCCTCTGCCCTCCCTGCACTGCCTCTGCCCTCCCTGCACTGCCTCTGCCCTGCCTGCACTGCCTCTGCCCTCCCTGCACTGCCTCTGCCCTCCCTGCAGCCCCTCTGCCCTCCCTGCAGCGCCTCTGCCCTCCCTGCAGCGCCTCTGCCCTCCCTGCACTGCCTCTGCCCTGCCTGCAGCGCCTCTGCCCTCCCTGCACTGCCTCTGCCCTCCCTGCAGCGCCTCTGCCCTCCCTGCACTGCCTCTGCCCTCCCTGCAGCGCCTCTGCCCTCCCTGCACTGCCTCTGCCCTGCCTGCACTGCCTCTGCCCTGCCTGCACTGCCTCTGCCCTGCCTGCACTGCCTCTGCCCTCCCTGGGGCTCAGCCTGGGGGGCTCAGGAGCCTGCAGCCCCCAGCAGCTCCTCCCACTCCTCTGCCCCAGGAGGAACACCAAAGCCAGCTTGGGAAAGTGGGAGCTGTGCCCACTCCTCCACCAAAGTGAAAAGGATGCTCCAGCTGACCCCTCCCCTGGAGTGTGTGCCAGCTTTGCTGAGAAGAGGTAATTTTCAAAAAATAAATCATATTATATCCAGTTCAAATATGGCAAATGAAGCATGGAGAGGTTTCATGGTTTGTGCAGGGCCCCATAGTTCCTCAGGGGCATGGGAAAGTGGGACCCGGGAATACTCATTTATAGACAGGAGCTAAAATTCTCTTTTTTGACATTTGACATTGTGTACAAGCAACATCAGCACTCTAACAAGTTCAAACCTAAGTATTCCAAATATCAAAGAATAGGATTTCAAAACTTATTAAAACATTTTAAAACAGGCTAACTTGTGGAATGCTATTTTCAGCTTCCCTCTTTATCCCTGTAGGATTTGCTCTGGAGGTTCTGAAATCCTAAACAAGATTTATAAGACATTAATTCTCACCTCAATGACCACCTTGTCTAAAGGTGTGTGCCACCTACACTACAGAAATAACACTCAGGCCATTTTTATTGTACATTTCTGCTGCAGAAAAATGTGGAAATAACACATTATTTGAATATATCTGTATTATTTCCTTCACTTTAAAGAAGGGCTGCTCTTGATCATAAGGGCATGGGACAAGCAAAGAATTCTAGAACTTTCAGAGTGTTTTAAGAACTGATCCACAGCCTTGCCTAGAGGACACCCCTGTCTCTTCTCCTTGAAGAAACAGATTAAACTGGTTACCTACAACATGCCTGTTGTCAGGTTACAGCTCCTGGGGTACTCTGAAAATTAAAATTCTGCAAATTGAACTTTTCTTTCTAGTTTTAATTATACTCCAAACATGCTGCTCTCTCTCTCCACCAAGAAAAAAATTATCTTACACACAACCAGGTTAAGAACTTTCCTCAGTGGAAGCTCAGAAATACACATCAATTTATTCACATCAGACTCTGCTCAGTTCTCCTTTCCATTCAACTTCATATCGCTGGTATGTCCACTTAAATAGTTCTAGGGAATATAATAAAATAGAACCAGATTTAGATCCCTCAGCACAGTCCTTCAAACTGTATTCTGGACTGCCTGAATAAACAAATGTGATCATCTGTCTGAACTTCTGTGGGTTAGTGTTTCAAAGCAGTAAAGTCACAGGAATGGAGGCTTAAAATTTACCTCATTTTCCCCACCTCAGAGCCATAAGCTACAGCCAGCAGTTGAGAGTTAAAAGAGCAAAACAAGATGCCCTCAACCTCTATGAGTTTCTGGAAGTACATCCACTTTAATATGTTCATGCTCCATGTCAAACATCCCCCTTTAACAGAATTTCATGCCATGTATTGCATTCAAAATTGCAAATATAAAGTATCTGCTAACATTTAATGGCCTCTAGGTATAATCAGCATAAAACCAGCATAAAAGGGACTCAATATGAATACAAAATGTTTGAACCAAATGTGATGGAACCTCATGGGGAATTCTGCCACACATGATGTCCTTTCTTCTAGGAGGTCCTTCACTGTCCTTGTAGGGGGTGCAGAAAATGAAGTGGAAAAGAAAAGAGACCTAAACACGGCGATGCTGCAGCAGTGTTTAACCACAGCTTCAATGAAGGCAGCTTTGATCACTTCTGAGGGAAAAGCAATGACCTGTCCTTTAAGGAGAACGTTTCCCCCTTTGATCTGAACGCTGCGCTCATTTAAACTGAGTTCCAAGTGTTGGTGTCTTGTTTAATACTGAGTTATAAAAATATCACATAAACACCTAAAGATTCAGGACACTCCCAAATCCCACTCCAGTCACTTTACATTGTAGCTGTGCTCAGCTGGCAGCTTTGGAAGATGCCAGAGGTGGGTTCTGATGTACCACAAAATCTGCAGCAGGAACTGTATAGATCAACTGAAAATAACCCAAATATTTATCTATTAATTACACTCTAAATAGCACCCTGCCAAGGCAAAAGCAGGTTCATTTCTGCCTTTGTCCCAGCATATTAAAGATCCATGTTAATGATAGATTGGTAGGATATACAGCCACCTCTGAATGCCTAAAAGCAGAACAATCACCCACAGCAAATCTTTGCTAAGTTATGGAAGATAATGACACTCCCAACTGATCATATACATATACATATAACTGGAGTAAAATCTGCCTATTTATTTCAATTCAACTAATTCCCTGTTGATAAGAATAATTTTAGTTTTTGCAGACCTCGGATAAAATTCCAGTAAAGATAAATTAAGTCTTCCTCCTCAGAGTGCAAGACAAAAGACAAGAGTAGGGACAATTAAAAATAATGATCCCTGATATTAAAGATACATAATCCTTAAAATAAATTCTTCCTTAAAATTCCTTCAATATTTCATGACCTACCACTACTACAAATAATGTGACAGCTGGATTTTAGATAATGATTCAGATTTTCCTAAAATTCACCATCTTTAGACCTGTGAGGCTTATTCCAGCTACTGTTAAGAAGCTTCAGATTCCAAATTCATATTGTAAACTGGAAATATTCTGAATTTTTCCACTGTTTGGGTGCAAGACTGTACTCTGCACTCACCCCAGCCTAAAATGCCCAAACTGATCTCTACAGAAGACATCATGCTTTCCTTCTTTTTAGGCACAGATACGGCACTGTAACATCTAGATCTAAGTCCCAGATACAAGTTAAGTAGGATTCTAAATGCTGGGAAGATGCCAAATAAATTTATCCTGCTTATTTTAAGAACAGATGAAAATGCTACTAAAGTTAAATTATAAATTACTCCTTTTTCTATAGGCTGAACCTACAATTTTTAGTCTGCATCTACTCAAGATAGACCAATTCCAAATGACACTCCACAAACCTGAATTTGCTTTCTCCTACACCAACTCCTTGTCATCTTAAGGTTGCCACCTGGAAATTAAATCTTAGAATCCTTAATTTGTACCATTTCCAAGCTCCTCCTCACATTAGAGCTACTAAGAATTATTCTATTTTCCACTAAGCCAAAGGATCCAAGGATTTATTTCAATATGTAAAAGATTAGTCTTTTAAATTTGCTAGTCCTTTAAAATTCAGTGCTACTTGAAATAATTTCCTCCATAAATTCATTTGGATTTGGCTTCTTTTTTTTTTTTTTCAGTAGTAATTATCTGTTGTTCAGTCTCTCATATCTGATATTCTAACAAGCAAGATTCTTATGACTCTTTAACATCAGATAATTTAAAACTCTGTAACATAAATTATGTTCCCTGACCTGCTGAAACCATTTATTGCACCTTTACTTTTCACCATCATTTTGGGGCCTGAATAAAGAAAAGACAGACTTCCCCACTCTTGTATTTGGTTGGTAGCAGCAACAAATGAAATGGCTTGTTTGTGCTAAAAGAGTTTAATCCCCATATTTTGAAATCTCTGAACACTAAAAAAATAACAAAACATAAGGTCTTACCTACAGTTTGATACAGAGTTCACAGCATTACTATGTAGCCATTTCCATATCTCAGGACATGTTTTCAGTATTAGCATGCATTAAATAACAGCAAGGAGAAGTTATTTTGCAATTTTGAACCTGTTCCCTGTGTGTATTACTGAAGAAATGTTAAATCTCTTCATAACTGTCTCACCAAGACCATGGCCAAAAGGGGAAGGTATGTCAAAGCAAAAGGCACAAGATGGAATAAGTGGAAGGAACGTGAAATGTTTAATGCAACCCCCAAATTGTTCCAAGATTTCAAGATGGCTAAAAAGACTGTAAAATCAGGTTAAACACAGTTCATATGCAATTAATGGCTTTAGGCCCCGTGATCCTTCCAATCTAGGGACTCACATTTGATTTGGAAAAGGAGTTTAGAAGTCTGGTACTCAGTTTTAGATGATCTGTACTGCATTTGGCTGACTTTGATTTTGGAAAACTGCAGATTTCACTGTTAGCAAATTCATAACACTTCATAAACTCCTGGAACAACTTCAGGACTGAGAGCACTTCAGTACTAGAGGGAGGCAAATTTAGCCATAAGTAACAAAAGGAGGAACCTTGCCACCTCTCCCCATCCCCCTGAGCAGTACAGAAAGCAGGACTGTGGCATCCTGCTACATCACAAAGGGTAAAATACTTGAGGCACTCAACCCATTGGCAAATTATGCCTGGGGATTTCTAGATGAGTGACTTGTGTCTGTGTTTACAGCCTTTCAGCAAAGTGCTCACTGTTTACTCTGGAATTAATCCAGGTCCATAAAACTAGTGATACATCAATGTAACAGATGTGCTTAAGTGACTCTGCATTATGAGGAGTTCTGCTGTAGTTACAATAACTCAATAACCAGTTTAAGGTGATTTTGACAATCCCAGTCTGTAATTTATCAGCACCTACAGTATTAACTCCTGTTAAGTGGACTGGTAGTCTCTAGTTCTAAGGACTTCATAATTTCATTACTTATTTTTTAAAAGTATTGAAACTAATAAAGGCAACAGTGTTAGACAATAATGTCCTAGTCCTTGACATAAGGCTAAATTATTCCTATAACATCATTATGTTGAAAACAGTTTAATTTGTGTTCACCTCATTTTTACAAAATGCTGGAATGTAAAACAAAATTCCTTGATCTTCTGGACACGGGATGGAGCCCAAAGCAGTGCTAATGCTGCTCTCTAAAGGATCAACACAGCAAATAACATGCAGGTGTTGTTTAACAATTGTTAATGTATTTGGCTTTAGAGGCTTTCTTTAGAGGTCACTGCTATTATCTACTTTTCAAATCAATATGAGACTTGCTTGCAACTTAACTAAGAAATATTGGAGTGGAAAGTTTCTGAAACATGTCAGAGCTCTTTCAGAGAAGGTGGTATGAACAGCCACATGCTAAATAATAATTTAAAAATATTTTTAGAATGGTTTTTCTTCTTTTTTCTTTGATGCTCTCTATTGTGAAACTTTTACACTGTTGATCACAGAGAACCTCTTTCCTCAAAGCTAATAAAATCATTGAACTGACAGCAGAAGGTGGAACTCTAGTGTCCTAAAGAGGGCACTGACAGATTTTTGCTCTCCAGTTTGAAAGCCCTGTGTGTGTGAACCTCTGTCCCAGCCAGCAAAGGCCCTGAGTGCATTTTCCACCCCAGGTAAGTTTAGGGGCTTGGCACGCAGACAGGTCTGCACATAGAGCTCACTAACACTGTACACACGTTGTCTTAGTCTACATTCATTTTGAAGAGGTGCAGGTAGAAGCTGCAGGTTTCATTATGTGAAGTAACACGGTGTCAGATGGAAGCAGGTCTCCCATAAAACACCATGGTTTGGGGCTTCCCAAACTCTTAGGCTGTTTTTGGCCAGAACCTAAATTTTAAGCATGATAAAACCTGAGGATACTTGAGCCCTTAATGTAAATATATGCATTTTGAGATGATACATGCTTGTAGTGAGTGGTCACGCTGCGTTGTTACTCTAAGTATAATATTCCTGAAATGCCTTTACAAAGCCAGCTGGAAACCTTGACATTTCATCCATATTGTTATTTATATACATATTTACTGCTGCCACCTGCTTGTAACTTGGCTCACACCACGAAGCATTACGTTTCCCTTGTTTCATTATCCTTTGACATTTCACTAGAACTGCAGAGCTGCCCATTTCTCAGTTTCCAATTGCTCTGCAGCCACTCTCGAAATAGATTGGCTTAGTAACGGAATAAAGATCTTTCTCCGTGGTGGTACTAACCTCTCTTTTCCGTACCCAGATGGTACAAATCACTGCTGGCACACCTAACAATTCTAGCACAGCTTCTGCTGCCTAAATGAGCCCCCATAAAGCCCACGGAGCTAGATTAGATTAGGGAATTGGGAGGTGAGGAGGAGGGCTGGCCATGGGCTCGGCTGCAAGAGAGGGTTTGGTACAGGCTGTGTGTGCCTGTGATGGAGCACGGTGCACTCCCACACCACTCAGCCTGTTCCTGGGGAGGAAAGCAAAATTAGCTGACAAAGCTGATAAAGCTAATTTCAACATCAGCACCACAACATCCATTTTTACTGTTATTCAAATAACTGAGTTATTTGATAGCCCTGATGCCTCACAAGAAGGCCACTTTCCAAGGGATAATGCTGGAATGAACCAGGGGACACCCAGGCTGCTCGAGTTTGTCCTTGTTTTGCTCAGCCCACCCAGCACTTGGCCCAGCTCTGACACTCCTGAGGAAGGCTGATCACCCCTATCCATACCCCAGGCATTTAAAAACACTGGAATTTCCAGTTCCCAGGAGGAGCTCTGCAAGCGCAGCGGATGGGATTGAGGAAACCCTGGGAGAACTCTGAACCAGGCTGCCCTGCAGAACAACTCACTCTGGGCCAGTCTGCTGGACAGACCAAGAAATGTTTCTGTGCTGTCAGTCCAAGAGTTTGTCAGGAGCTGTTTTAAATTTACAAATGGAAATCTACAGCATGAAAGTCTTTATGTGTGACAGGAGTCCACCATGAGTTCATAAAGTTATACTGCTTTACATTTAACACAACCCAGCATACACACGTAAAATTAATTTTAAGGAAAACCCTCTAGGTATTCAGTATTTAAAAGACACTAAAATTGAGGGAAAATATATATGAAAGAAAGATAACTAATATAGTAAAAATTATTGTAAAACTATGGGCGTTTGCATAAACCATCAAAAAAACCTATTTAACATTTCTAAGAAAGCATCTGCTATTTGTAAACCCTGTCCCTAAGAGGAGAACAGAGGAAAACTTCTTATGTAGTTAAAAGGCCAATAGTTACAAAATTCCTGCAATAAGGGACAAAAAGAAGGAATGTACTGTAATTTTTCCAACCCCTAAATTGACATGACAATGGTAAGTTTTTCCTGCTGACTGAAAAGAAACTTCATTAGAAAACCAAACCAAAGTTCACTTAGTGTTTAGAGAGCAAGATGATACCTCAGGTTTAGAGGTATTTAGATACCTCTAAATGAAACACAGTGCAGTAACTAAGTGAAAGAGTTTTTTGTTGTAGTTAAAATTAATTTAGGACTATAGTAAAATGATCATAACTACACATGAAGCACTAATTTTTGCTCCTGTCCTAATGACAACCACATCTCAGGACAGAACAGGAAAAGACAAAGACTGGTCATTTCTCACAAGGCACACAGGCAGAAAAACAAAACACAAAAAACTCACGTGATTGAAGAAAACAATCTTCAGTTTGCAAACCTCATTTGTGTCTTAGCTGGGAATGAGCAAATTCACATTCATCCATTCAGCCTCAAAGTAAGGCCAAATTTAAAAACACAGCTTAGTTTTTCACTTCTGTTGAGGCCTTGCAAAAAGTAAAGTTCTTTTTGAAAGCCAATTATCAGCTCTTCTGAGAACCTGGCTTTATAAAAACTGCCAAGTGAGACAAGGGGAGTTGGTTTTGCTGCTCAGGATGATCAGGCACACCCAGCTCAGCAGTGGCAAAACCTTCTCACACATCCTCCCTGTTGAAAGCCCAGATCGTGGAAGAGAAACCAGCACACACCTGCCCCACAGTGATCCCCAGGGATCCCCCAGGAATTACACAAACCCTCAGGAAGCTCCTGCCCCATCAGGGGATGGAAACCTGCCTGCCAAGCACCCAAAGGCACTGCTGAAGGCAGGGGAACCTCCCACGCTCTGATTAGGAACCCAAGAACGTGAAATTGAGCGGCAGCGCGACTGGAGCGCGCGGACAATCAAAGCTGCTTCTCCTCTCTAATCAGCCCCTCCAAAAGCAGGTCTGACGGGAATGAAGGATTATTTTCCCTTGAAGTGTGGCTCCAGCCCCTGTCCTTCAGAGCAGCTGTGCTGTGCTCCCCAGAGAATGTGGGAATGCTTCCCTGGGCTTGTGATCCTGCTCTTTGGGCTGGCTGAGAGCAGCGCTTGAAATCACCGAGAAAAATCACATTAATCAAAATTAGCAACAGAAGCTGATTATTTTAGTCTTCCTCAGAAATGACCTGACCAGCAGAAAACCTGGCTTCATGTTTTTCTTTTATCTAGAAGAATTTCCTTGTGTCTTTGATGGGTGTTAAATGCTTCTGTGATGACACCTCTCTCTCCCTGCTGTTTTGCTTTTGAGCCAGAGGAAATTTAAGATAACTTTATTCCCATGAAGCTTTTCAAACACTGATTTGGAGACTGAGCTGAAATTCTAAATTTTAAGATGAGGGGCAGACTTTCTCGTCAGTCAAAGTAGTTATATTATCCATCTGAATCAATAAAATAGCATTTATCGCGCATCTCCTAAATTCTGTTCCTGTTTATAGAACGGCATATCTGTGGCAGATTCAGCAGAAATTGCTTGGTTTAATTTCTAGCTGTAAGAAAAACAAATGCAGACACAGCAGGAGGCCAGGAGGGAAGAGCTGTGATAAAATAGGTTGAAGACTTGCAAAGTACTCAGGATATCTGAGGAAGAACAGTTAGGCAGCATGATGTGACCTAATAGAATAGTGGAAAAAATAGGTTTGGAAGAGTTTGACTTAGCTCTAAAATGCAATGGTGAGAGAAGAAGTTGTACACCATTTACTAAAACCCTACAGTAAAATATGGCTACTCTTTATACATAGTTCATGAAACAAAGTTCACTAGAACCTTGATATGAAAAATCCTGGAGTGCTCTGGTATCACACAAAGAAAACTCAAACCGTTGCTAAAACTG
The DNA here is from genome assembly GCF_021018805.1 of Prinia subflava. NCBI lineage: Eukaryota > Metazoa > Chordata > Aves > Passeriformes > Cisticolidae > Prinia > Prinia subflava. The sequence continues at coordinate 4,358,040 of NC_086263.1, read as the reverse complement.
GAATGAAATAATTTGGAATTTTGATTCAGATGCTGCTCATCATCTCATGTGATTCACAGGTCTGTCATTTCTAGTTGATGGCACACCAGATGTCTTGTAAGGAGGTCACTTTACCTACACTGACACGGTATCTACACAACATTTAAATCTATTAAAGTTTGGCTTAGTTAAGAACAGCCTTTACAAGTACATGGACTCATTTTCTCTCCTGTGATACCACACACATTTGAGTTACCACGTTCTGAGATCCTCCCCACTACTTCTGACAAACCATTTTAGCCATTCTCTGCATTTTTTTCCATGTTAACATACTATTTCCTCATCCTATTTACCTTTTAAAGACCAAGTATTAGAAAAAGAAATAAGTGCGAATTAGATTAGGAAAAAAACCCATAATGTATGTATGGGAGAAATAAGAAGCAGCAACAGGCAAAAAAAGAGAGGATGAAATTAAAACACAGGAAAAGAAAATGTTGTACATGACATATTAAGTGTTGGCCTCATTTACCATGACTTCGCATTTGAATTAAATACCATGGAGACATGAATATATATTGAACAGGATAATCTTTGAATTATGTGATAAATGCATTTCTGCTATTTATACTTATAAAAAAAAGAGAGAAAATTGTATTGCAATTGTTAACCACTTGCTCAACTTTATGGAGTAACATCATGTAAAAATAATTATATCTTAATTAATTATTTTAATTTTTATTCCCACAAGCACTCTTTAGTTTACCTTTGCAAAACCCCAACAACACATGTTTATCTTCCTTCCACCACATAATTTTAAAGAACAAAATAAAAACGGCAAAACTCAAATTGCACATGAGGAACAATGTAAGATGTTAACTGATCTTAGAAACATTCACTATTTAGAGAAGTTATGTTTTTCCTACGCTTTTCAAATAACATCTATACAGTGGAAACCAAACTTTCATGCAGTTAAACTTTCTCACTGGAGCCTGAGTGCCAAAAGCTGATGTGAAATTGAGTAAAGGAAGTTAAACACATTTTTATAACCCCCTAAGCTGAGGGGACAATCTCATTGGATAAGACAAACCTATGAAATACTTCTTTGTATAGTTCTTAATAGTAATAATGGACATAATGGAAACATCAAAAAGGATCTCTCAAATTGGAGACAATGTCAAAAAAAGCCCTATTTTACTTCCAGAGCCAACAAACTGCTAAAAGAACACAATGAGAAACCCATGTGTCGCCATGAATTTTCCTGGTTTGCTGAGCGTTCATATTAAAGGAGAAATGTGCAGTTTCTCACGCTGGTGAATTGTAAACACAGGACCATGTTTTGTAAATACTGGCAATGTTAGGAATTCCTTCTCCAAGAGAAGGGGAGGTTGAATGACAGCCTCCTGGACCAATGTGACAGGAGAGGTGGCGATACCCTTCTCCAATCCATGGTCACCTTGTCACAGGTATATAATGGAAAAATAAACTAAGGGGCAGCGCTCCTGCCCTGCTGCTCTGTTGCACCCAGATCTGTGTCCCCAGTCTGTTTTCTGGCTAGGCCTCCACAGTGATACCCATGCTTAGGCTACCAAGACAAGCCTTAGAACACAGAAACACCAAACGCTGACTGAATTTCTTAACCCACCTGTGCACTGGGACAAACCCACCGTGGTCTGTAAGGCTGGCTGTGCCAGCAGGCCCTGCAAGCGACCACACGTCCTGCAGCCACCACTGATCTGTTCATCAGGGAGAGGAACTTTGGGAAAGCAGCACTTTCTGGCCACCAGCTCCTGCTCCTGGCAAAGCAAACCCTCCCTTGGGCAGGCTCCCCGGCTGCCCCGGTGTGCCAGCACAGCCAGCACGGGCCGTGTCTTCCATTAGCAATCAACCCTCACAATCCCTATTGACAAGACGGACAACAATCCACTCTCCTGAAAGATTCATGACACAACTTTGCACTCTCTACTGCTTGCTTTCTCGTAAAACCAGTGCAAATCCCATCAAAAATTTAGCAGAACCCCTGCCTCATCTGTTTAGGCCTGCAGCTAGTTGCAGGGACAACTCATTAGGGACAAGCTCATTAAAACCAGCCCTGGAGCAAAAGCAGTTTGCAAGTCTCCTCATTTTTATTCACTTTCACCTAGCCATTCCAGCTCCTTGTGCTTCCCAGATAGAGAGCTTCTAACAATTTGGTACAATAAGCAAGGCTGTTTCCAAACTCGTGCTACACCAAATGCAGCTCCTTCTGTACTCCAAAGCCAAGAGAGCTCTGTTCATTTGTAGGGCTTAGATGGCTCTGTATGGAAAGGCAGCGTCAGGAAACCCAGAGGATTCTCTTCTGAGTACAGTAGCAAAAGGAACTGTAACTATCAAACACACACTAAAATCCAAAGAGAAATCAAGATGTGCAGAACTAACAGTAACAGATACACACGCCCTAGGATCCAGTCACATGAGAGTGCATTTGGTATTTCATTTGGTGGTTTTAGCACCTTTTAGTAGATAAAAGAGGCAAGAATAAAAAAACCCCAAAAACTATATTTTTTTAAAGTGGAAAAAAAGTGAAGGAAAAAAAAAAGGAAAAAATCAGACTATTTTCTTTCTCCTTAATAATATCATTTAGATGAAGTCAGGGAGTTGGCAGTCTTTTCTATCATTTGCAAAAGTTACTTTTGCCATGAGCACCAGCTGGGAAACCTCTCTAATATCTTCTGAATTAGATGCCTAATTTTAAGAATGGTAATAAGCAGTCTAAGTTTCTGTTTCAAATAAAACAAAACTTGAAAATCATGGTTATCCACAGTTCTGAAGACTGGTGATCCTGGGGTGATTACAAGAGCTTCCCCTTCCTTCTGTCCCCTACAAAGAGAACTGCAAAGGGCTGCCAGGAGTGGGTTTGCACCCTCAGGACCAGTGATGACAAAAGCTGGGGAGTCCTGCACAGGCCAATTCCTGCACCAGGAGAAGGAAAACCCATGGAGATACAGCCTCCAAAGTCCCTTGATAAAAATGCTCTTAGAAGAGCTTAATTCTAGCAAAGGTTGCTGCCATGTGTGTGGTACAACTCCTCAGATACAGATACATGTATAATATATACAGATAATGCCCAGATAAGGCATTGGGCTTCTGAGGAATGTCTGACTGAATTTGGGGGAGCAAAGAACTGCCTGCATGGCAAGTGTGTTCCAACAATTCCAGAGATCAGCTTTGCAAACCAACCAAATTCTGCTTGCCCGATTGTGCAAAAAAACCAAGAATGTAACCAACAGTCCAAGAGAAGAAGCCCCTCATTGCACTGCAATCCCAGGGGAATGGCTTTAATTTACATTTTTGCAAGCCTGCTAACATTCAATAATGTGTTTTCACCTTGCCTGCACTTTATACACAGCACTACAAACAGGATACTTTCTTACTCCTGTCAAGATCATTCTGTGCTCAGCTTATGATGGTGGTAACAATCTCACTGAAAGTCCTCAGCCCATCACCCAAGGCAACACATCACCAAGGCCTACAGCATTTCTCAAAGTCAGAATCAAAAAAAAAAAAAATAGATTCTTTTGCTTTCCTTCCTTCTGTCCAACCACACAGCCAGAGTCAAAAGCATTTACTTAATCTGGAAGAATTAATTATTTGGAAGATCACAGGCCAAAACTGTCAAAGGCTGTAAAGTCTGACACGCACATTTTTTCCTAACAAAAAAGCACTGCCATGAAACCTGTTGCACAGATATAATTACCCTGCACCCTGTCAAGTGCCACCAGCACACAGCACCTCAAGGCACGCAGGTGAATTGAGGGGTGTGAAGTTTAATTCATGCAAAGGCTGCTCAATACACAGCACCATTTAGCCAGCATCAGCATAACCCCTCTGAGTTCAGCAAATCAGCCTCACTTTGCACCAAAATGGAGCAGGGAGTTTAAGGAGCACCTTAGAAAAGAGGAAAGCACAGCTCCCCATTTTTTACTTGTTTTTTTAGACAAAAAGTAGCTGTTTCTCCATTCAACAGTCTGCAGTGAGGGCTTGAATTCATTTACGTGCTCGACTAAGAGGCACCCACACATTAAAATAAAGTCTCAGTTTTAATCATCATTAACCATATTTTGTACAATTTCCTCTGCTTCACTGTGCAAAGGATGAAAGCTGCAACACCATTAATGCAAACCAAGTAACGAAATCGACTTTTCTGAAAGATGAGAACTTAGGGAGCAAGCTATTTAAAATTAAAACATGTAACAAGCTTTACAAAAAAAAAAAAAAAAAAAAAAAAAAAAAAAACCAAAAAAAACCATCCCAAAAAAACCACAACACCCTCACTTTATCTAATCCATTGCACAAGTTTTCAGCATTTTGAAAACATTAAAAGGACCATGCTTATTTTTCTGTTATTCTCTTGTGTTTCCATTAAAAAAGTACCTGAAGGCTGAGAACCTAAATGCCTCATAAAACCTACTGCAGATATGGAAACTTCATAAGACATGAATTTGTAAAGAAGACAATGGCAATACAAATGCATTTAGAGTGAGAATAACAATGTTACTTTTGTCCTTCACAAACCAATAAAATTTATCAAAAAAGCAGCTTAGCAACACAACTGAAATTCAAATGCTTTGAAATATAAATAAATATACATTTAATAACACTAGCTTTTTGATTCTTAGACAAATAACTGTAAAACTTTGTTTAATCTTCCTAACAGCTTTTCAAAGCCAACTTAGATATAATTCTGCTTTTAAATTTAACTATGAAGTGCGAGAGGAGTGGAATACAACTCATTACCACATTAGATCTGCTTTTTTTTCAAAACTGTTTTCTTAGAAAAACAAGTGATTCCTCAGCTTCCAAGTAAACCATAAAATAGAAGCAACTTCAATGTAGAGCACTTAGAAAGGATGTGAATGCATCATATATGTCACTTACTGTGTGGGGGAAAATCCAAAAACAAATAGCTCTGAAAAGGTTTCATTACTGCAATACTGAGTGTTAATAGCACAATATCAATAAAACTGAAAGATGCAAATAGGTAATTTGGATTAAGCATTTGGATTACTTGTCATTAGTTATTAAGTCTTGCTCCAAATGAACTGCTTTAAGGCACTAACATATTTACAAATACCGTGACTTCTTTTCCTGGCAGAAGTGAAAACACACCAGTGCCATTAGAGAGGAATTTAGTGTGGGTCCTCTAAGCAAAAACGCAATGACTTCATTGAGCTCCATTACTAACACAACTTTCCCTCATTAAAAATTCCAAACAAACAGGTGTTTCACACTAGGTCTACTTCTAAAATTGCTTTCTTTTTATTCCCAGGGATACATCAAGAGCTGGGGGAGAATTCATGCAGTATAGATCAGTCAGGCATTGACAGCACATCACACTTTGACAGGCTGCTTGGCTCTGTTTAAAGTCTAGGCTGGGCCTTGGCCCATCAAGGCCATGGCTATTGAATTATTGACAGCCCCTCGCTGTGGCGCACAGGGAAAGAGTGCTGCAGCCTCGGCTCAGCAAAGATGAAATGAAACCCTCTCTGAAGCTGGCTTTAGCACGTTAAAGGAGTTTTAATGGTCTTGTTTAAAATTCAGTAAGAGAATATATTACACTGATTATATTTTCACCGGCTAAACAAAAAGTTTGGGATGCTGTGGAGGTTACAAATGAAAGGAAAACTACACAAAGTGTAAACTTGGTCTACACCAAGAAGCTGACTAACATTCCAAACTCACACCAAACCCTTTGGCTTTGCATGCCTGACAATTTCCACTGTTCTGTGCTGTTACACCTGGTGCAATCAAGAGTAAACAATAAACTTGGGGGCTCATTGCCATCCTGAATACAGGTAGGCTTTTAGAACAGTTTAATATATTTAAATAGTTATAATAGTTAATTTCTGCTCACGCCAGTAAATCTGCAAGCGAATGCAATGGCCACTAAATGTTCCCAGTTTGTCACCCCCACCAGTTCCCTTTCTCTTTTCCTCTCTGGTTACCAGAAGTGCACTCAGGGGTGTCAGTGAGGAACTGGCCACCCAAAGCCTGGGTGGTTTGTTTGTTCCAGCACAACTCTTCTACAGGGTAAACCACCATTCCTCCACAACTAACTGATTAATATTAACCATCCTCATTTTCCTATATAATTTCTCTTCTTCTTCAAATTTATACCTGCCAAGCTTTACTTGCATTTTAATAGCTGATGTCAGACAAGCAACAAGCAGAAAGTTCCATCTCAGAACTATAATTTTAAATACAATGAGACTCACATCAACTGTCTCACAGACACACGGAAAATTATTCCACGTGGACCTCTAAAGTGCATCCTAAAAGCTTCAAAGAACGAGGAGGTTTTCCAAAGGATTGAAAATGATGCTCAGGGAGGGGGGAGGTGGGAGTGTGTTAAGCAATTTGTCTAATGTGACCCTGTACTCCTTTCTCCAGCATCACTTCCAATGTGCTGCCTCCTGTCAAATCAACAAAGAGAGCCAAACAGCACATCTAAATTTGTGTTCATTTGCCTTCTGCAGGATTATCTTTGCCACGTCAAGCATTATAAGTAAATCAAAGATGCTTCTCGGGGGCTGTAAGAGTGGGGCTAATCTCCAGACAAATATTTAGAAGGCAGCTTAGCCTGTTCTGGCTTTAATCGTTTCCAACTGATTTGACTTTTTGTAATTACAGCCTTTATGTTATAAAAGCCATTTTTATGTTGCTGAAGAGCGGTTTCACTGCAAATACATGAAATTTTGCTGAGTTTCTGTTCCCATGTTGATTATGGAAATGGTACTCTACAGCTTTCCTCTAATTAGAAAAAACACACTTCACACAGCATCAACAATTTTTACCATTAATAACAGAGTGACAGTGTCCTTTTGTGTGTCTTTAAATAACTTCTCAAAATATGACACCACAAAGCCACCGTATCCCACTTGGGTATCACACCAGGAGCAATTTCCACATTTTTGCATATTATATTTATTCAAACACAGAACAGCATCTTTGAAGAAGCTGTTTAGTAATTTAACCTAACAGAATAAGATAATTAAGCTTCTGGATAGTCTGTGTTGAGGTGCTTTCCAAACCCATGAACTTGAAAAATTCACTCACACACCAAGCAAATGATACATCTCCTTTGACTAATCAGACACCATGGCCACCTATTACTTTTAGTATTTCCTTGCCTTCCTATCATTCCCAACAATGAACAGACAGCTGAGAAAATGCAGTTTTGCTTTGCATCAACTCACAGACACTTCTGGCTGTTTAATGGAAATTAACTGCAACCCAAATGCTGGGAACAACAGAAATCAAGGCAGAGGAGTCACAAAACACTAAGCATAAGTCCATTCCAAATTCTATACATTATTAAGTAATGCTTCCCTAGAACAGGAAAGACTGTTTCATTTGCTGTCAAGGCTGAGCCCAGAAAAAGCAGTTACAATGAAATATAAATAAGGCATGTGATAATACAGATTATTTCTGCTATGATTTTATGCAACAGACAACTCTGAACACTGCAAACTTCCTATCTCTGTGCAGAAAGAATCGACAATAATATTGTGATATGATGAGAAAAACAAAAAGGGGATTAAAGGCCTAAAAGCTGGTGTGATTTTATTAGGTACAGAAAAGATGCTATAGGAGTCAAAACTGAAGGAAAAGGCAAGCCTGAAGTTTCCACATCGGAGAGATATATGCTTAAAAATATGCACACATCCCTTTCAATACTGAGAGTGGTCCAATTAAACTGCTGCAGGATAAAAGAGAGCACAGGCAGAACTGAGCTCCAGAAGGCATTTACAGCATGACCTCTCTATGAAATAACAGGTAGCACCATCACAGAATCTTGCACAGTGCTGTGACAACAATGTCTCCAAGTTCCTTTCATTGCTCTGAAATATCCAGACTTGCTGACACAATCCTGTGAGGTGTCAACAAAAAGCATTTATATGTCCCCATTTGCTAGAATGGAGGGCAGCAATTACTCAAGCATCAATTTTGACTGCTTTATTATTCTGGAGACTTGTTCCATAATAGCTTGTTATCCTTTTTGTAAAAATTAAAACTGTACTATTAATAACTCTTTGACAAGGCTTCAGATCTCAATTACATTAATAATAAATTCTTGGCTTTATGTGCAAGTTCCTCATCTTTCTCATCCATAACGAGACTTTGTAAAATTGGCAAAGAAACTGGAAAGAAAGCAAAACTATATGGTACTCCTCAAAAAGAACTTTCCAGCCTCCTCCTCTGCTCAGCTTGCAGATGTCCCAGGATGAGCCAGTATTCTGTACATTCAGCAAGCCTGCCTGGTTTTATCTAAAGTTTTGGAATGTTGGAAGAAGAGATGAAAAGCACACAGCCGGGAGCAGAGGGCTCTGTTATTGTGTCTGCAGTGGGTCCTGGGTCTGTGATTCAGAACAGAGTGCTGGTACCAGCACAGGGAGGGATGAGCTGTCTGAGCTCCAGGTACACTCCTGAGCCACACAGACTCCTCAGGGTGCTCCCCACTGCCCCCAGAGCCTCCCTTTTCCAGACTGAGTGTCAGCCAGGTACCAGGAACACTGGGGATGGCAGAGCCAAGAGCCTCTTCCTAACACACTGCACAGATCCAATAAATGGGTCTGTTGGTTTGGTGTATTTATTTTTTTTTTTTTTTTCTGAACTGCACATCCTCGCTTCAGTGCCCATTTTAACTCTTATATAACATATTACATTGATAATCCTGTAGGTCCAGGGTGGAAACATAGAGGAACAGAAAATTATAAACATGACTACTGCTTTATTTGAAATAGAGTCCACTGGGCACGTGTTACACCAGTTCTGCAAGGAGTGTTCTGGGTCTGTTTGCAAACCAAATTTATTTTGGTTTAGACCAGCACATTTCTCATGAGGCTGACTATTCAAGACACTGCTATCAAACCCATCACAAGGAAAACTCTATCAGCCTTAGAGCTGTCCAAATTACACCCCCAAAGTCCTGCCATCTTTAGTTAACCCTCCAAAGATGAGGCAGCTTTGCCTGCAGCTTTCACACTTCAATCTCTCTAAAAGTTACCTCAACCTAAATAATGACCATTAAAAAAATCTCAGGAAAGGACCAAAACTGACGCAAATGGGAGCAAACCAAAACCTTTTACTGCTCTACAGAAAGAGGCATATATAATATTGGAATCAGTGAAACCAAGTCACTTTTCCAAGGTATTAAAGGCAAGACAAGCATTTTCAGAGGCGATTATCTTCCACTTGGACATCCCAGTACAATCTGGTGTTTTCTATTGCTGTGAGGAAATAGACTCACTGCTGTGAGGAAATTGAGGTCCTGATGTGTCTGGGAACAGAATTATTAGCAGAGCCACATGCTGACTGTACAAACTTTTTGGGTTTTTAAACCACTTCTTCCTAAGGTAATCCTTCCTTAACAATACAGTGTGTTTGGGACTTTTTATTTTAGTAAATATATGTTTCCCCCTCTCTCTAACACTAAAGAGCCAACATGTCATGTGCCTGCCTGTCAGGGAAAAGATAAAACTGGACTGTCAGACAGGACAGGTTTGTTATTAGTGAACTCTGCGTCTTACATGGAAAAAGTCATAAAAAAGCATTCAGATGCTTTTTCAGAAATAACTCTGCAAGGAGCAGAGGCACTGAAGTTGATAAACAGTTAAACATTTTAAAAGAAAAAAACCTCCCAGATGCAGTACAGATATTAGATTTTATAGTTTTCATCAACATCTCTCTGCAGAGGATTGAGACAAAACCTTAGCAAAAGGCACATTATCTCTCATCTACTTATTACCTGGCCTTTGCTCCTGAGGAAAAATCATTGACCAAAGAACAAAATAAATGCTCTCAAATACTGGTGATGGGGTGCTAGAATTTTACATCAAAGAATTATTTCCTACCAAAAAAAAAAAAAAAGTGCCATAAATTCTATGTAATTTTTAAGGTATACCACAAAATTCAAATAAGAAAAATATCCATGACACTCTATAGAAGCTTTTTCATGAACTTGAATAATGTTTTGGAGTCAATCAATCATCAAAATAACTTCTGCCTTAGACTGTCAGTATTGATTGCTTACACAGGATTTTAGAAGTTGTATATACCAACTTCTGTTAGCTAACCATAGATGATTTCAGGAACAAAAAGAAAGAATTAAATAATGTAACAAATTCTGCATCCTGACATGTTCAAATGAGAAAAGAAGAAAAAAAAGAAAAAAAAGGTAAACTTAAATGTTATTGAGGAGAAAGAAAACACAACAAAGAAACACAACTTCAGACATTTCTAAAGAAAGCTGTAATGCACTCTCCTATAAACAATTCTTATGCCAACAGCTGGATAAGAGATCTTCAAGGTTGAGACTCCATTTCCATAGCATCAGCCACTGTCCAAACACATCATATTTGCTGTTTAATTAAGAAAGGACTCACAATGTCCTATACAGGACATGCAAAGTTCCAAATGCAGTTCTGAGCTCTCCTGATTTGAATATAAATAAATGGGCATTTTTAAATAATCTGTATGGTCAGAGGGAACATAAAAACATTCTTGAACATATCCAGTTACTTTTTTTTTTTTTTTTCCTTGTTTCCTTTCTCCACCATTGCCATGACTCAGTGCTGAGCTTGCAGGAGGGGCCGTTCCCACAAGCGGTGCCAGTCCTGCAGCTGCTCCTCTCACAGGAACCCCCAAACCTGCCCAGGAACAGGGGTGAGCCAGGCTGGGGGTCTGACCCTGGCTAAATTAACCCAGAGCAAATGGGTCAGCTGCACCCAGAAGAGTTTGAGATGAGTTTGCTGATTTGGTTCAAAGAGCAGCTGCACAAACCCCACACAGGCCCAAGGAAGTTCCTTGCAGGGTTATCCTATTTCCCCCAGGAGCTGGGTGAGGATAGAGCCACATTTTTGCACTCTGTAGCAGATGAAGCCAAGAGAGTAATGGGAGGTAAAAAGAAGATTCTATCAGCCTTTTACTGATTGTCCTCTGGAGAGAGCAGACAGCAGAAGCGCTAGAAATGCTTTGGGTTTGTCCTTTTTAATGCACGCTCAAAAAAAAGTGGGTGTTCTCTAGGAGTTTATTATAAAAGTGCCATGAGAGCAGCCCCAATACCAGCCTTGGCTGCTCAGTGGTATCACCTGTGGAGTCACTGGAGCCTGCCCTGCCTCCCCACCCCTAAAGCTGTGGACAGGAACATCACAGGTCTGGCTACACTGCAGCCAGCCCGGCCTCAGTAACAGCACTGCTCATGGCACTGCCATGGTAAAAGGCCTTCCTCAGAAACCAGACTCTCAAACTCCCTCAGACACACCAGAGCCTGACCTCCAAAGGAGAAAGGAACACAAGCAACACCAAAGGTCACTGTTTGATGTTCCATGTCTGTATTACACACCACGCTTCACCACAGTGCAATTCAATTTTACTCTTGGAGACCAAACTGAATTTTTTGCTGTGGAAATTGTGAAAGCAGACTTTTCCCAACCCCCTCCCATTTATCAGTTTTCTTTTTTTTTATTCTAAAATCATAGATTGTTAAAGCAGCACATCCCCATAGTATTTAAACAGGCATTGTGAAGGGAGGAACCACACTTGGAAGGAAGCAGAGCATCCGTGTGCTCACAGGATGAGAAGGGAGAAGGGAGAAGGGAGAAGGGAGAAGGGAGAAGGGAGAAGGGAGAAGGGAGAAGGGAGAAGGGAGAAGGGAGAAGGGAGAAGGGAGAAGGGAGAAGGGAGAAGGGAGAAGGGAGAAGGGAGAAGGGAGAAGGGAGAAGGGAGAAGGGAGAAGGGAGAAGGGAGAAGGGAGAAGGGGGAGCTGCATGCCCATGCCACAGCTCAGGGTCTGTGACTGCAGAGAGCTGTGCTTGGCTGTGGGCACAGGGCAGGTGCACCTGAGGTCCTGCACTCCTTTCCCTTTCCCCTTGACACACCCGGGTTTTCCTTCCAGAGCCTGGCCCAGAGGAGGCTGTGCACACAGTTTTCATCCTGGCAGCCTCACAAGGTGTCCTGAGCTTTTCCCTGGAAATAAAAATCACTTCCAGTCCTGTGGATGCTCACAGAGAACATTTTGGGCATCAGGCAGCAGCAGAACCAGAGAAAGCAAGTCAGACAGACTTTCCCAGGCATTGCTGTGGAGGAGCTGGGAGAAGACAATTCCAAACTATTTCTAACCTCTGCTCCTCCTGTTTTTTCCATCTTGTTTACTTATAAAGATTTTTATGAAAAGGTGTTGGTCTGAATGACCAATCATGTTTAATTGTATCTGAACAGTGTATAAAAAGGGTGTGCCTTTTAATAAACATTGCTATATGCCCTCCAAGAAGATTGGAATATATCATTATTTCTGCCATCCCAAGGACAATAACAACACAGACCCAGGCAGGGTGTGGGAATACCCACAGCACTCCCAGGAGAAAACCTGTGTTGCACTACAGGGAGCAGGACATTTGTAGGACTCAAGGCAGGACTTTGAGGAGGAAAGAACAAAATCCTGCAATGGCCAATTTTATAATTAACCTTTGGGAAAACTGGAAGCTGTTAATATAATGAAATCTGGATCCATTCAGATTTCATCCATCTCACACTATTTTTTTTTTCACCTTTACCCATCACTAACAGTCCTGCTCCATCAGGGCAGCAATTTTGTACCCTTCCATATCTATGCAGACCTTGCACATTTCTAGCCTGCAATCACCAATTAAACACTGTTCTACTTCTCTGCCACAACTGTCCATTGCCTCAAGCCTTCTAAAAAAAGAAAAGATGGAAAGAAAAGAAGTCCAACAAAGTTACAAAGCCTGTTTATATGACATGGAAATCTACCTTTTAGATAAATCTTTAAGTTTAAAAATACAGAGATAATGCTTTCCCCTATCACAACTAATAGCTAATGACCTAAAATAACTTTTGCCTGCATAACTGGGCAAATCTAAAATTCCAGCTATTTCCACAGCACTTCAGAAAAGTTAGAGAGGCTCCATTTTCTACAAAGATGGCACAGAACAACTGGAAACAAAGGTTATTTTTCAGTGTCTCTAAAAATAATGAATTTGCAGTATTTCACCCTACAACTAAAGCACACTAACTACTTAAACAAACAAAATAGACTTTAAAGACCTGGACATTCAGCAGTCCTACAGACAGATGCCCTGTGAGTTCTCAGTGATGTGACCTGCAAAGAGGCTACATCTGTTTTCTAATGTCCTTTATCCAGTACCTTCAGAAAGCATGAAACCCAATCCAGAAATATTTATTATTTCTATTATTGGTTTTTTGCTTATGGTTTTATAATACCAAAAGTTCATCAGCTCCTATACAATAGAATTTGTGATATTTTTAATGCAAAGTATTTGCCACATAAAGGAAAATCTCAAATGAGTATACAAGAGAAAACAGAAGATATCTATTCATGTCTTCTGTTTCCAAGAAAAGACAAATTATAGGTGTTATTACTTAGCTCCCTTGTAAAAATTTATAGGATACATTTTTGCAGCCATATTAAAAATGAGAAACACAATGTACAATTGAAGACAAAATGTAACAACCAAAGAATAACAGGGTTCCTCAACAAAGGGTTTCCTGTAAAATGGGTTCTGTTGCAGAATTCGGTTACGTCTTGGATTCCCTCATGGATCCAACCCCATTCCAAAGGATTCAACACAAGGTGGGAATTTTTGGAGTAGCCCACCTCATAATGGGAAGGTTTTTCTATGTACCTGAAAGCTCCAGCAGGACAAAGACAATTTGTGAAGGGAAGAATCAGGAGCAGGAATTCTGGAGTGACCTGGTCCAGACTTTGCTCCTGCCCTGCCCGCTTTGGCCAGCCAAATGAAAATAGGCATGAAACACTGGCACCAGGATTTTCCTACACTTTGTATTTCTCTTAAAAACAAACAAACAAGCAAACAACACACCAAAAAAAAAAAAAAAAAAAAAAAAAAAAAAAAAAAAAAAAAAAAAGAAGCAAACCCACAGAGCAGCAAAGCAATGTTTATTGTTTTTGCATAAAACGTGTCTCAAGACATATCAGCATACATGACCGACCTCATTCGGTGGCACATTCAGAAATGGACACATTTTATAATTCCAGGATTGATATATTTATTTTTCTACACATGTGTACCTCACAGGAGATTATCTCTCAACAGCCTGAAAGCAGAAAACTTTGTCCAGTTTTGTTTGTTCTTGTCCTGAAGGATCAAATTAGATCATTAATAGTCATTACAGGTGACATTTTTGAAGTGTTTTGGGTTCTCAGTGGGATGAGCTGGCTGAGCCCGAGCACACACACAACCAGTGTGTGTTTTCCTGTATTCCAGCAGTCCATTTCAAATTGTTAATACATGCTAAAACAACTTGCTCATATTATATGCTCTAAAGCATGTAAATAAAATATATTCACTAAGGTATTCCTGAAACACACGTTTGTCATCAGCAAAGTAAACCTCAAGAATAGAAAGAAGATAAGGAACTCTAAATTAGAGCAGCTGGACATTTTTCACATTGCTTGCCATGTGGAATTCTTTTTAAATCCATTCCTATAGTTTCTTTAGAACAATTGAAAATAATTAACAGCTCTGTCAATGAAGTAGCAAAGTATAAACAGTGCTTCTCTTAAAACAAAACTTATAAAAGCAGAGAATGTAGGCTTCAGGGTGAAGATTTTAAAATAAAATAATTAACTCAAATCTAATCCTTGTTTGTTGGGAGTGGGTCAAAATAAGAAGTAGTAAATATCTAGAAATTTACACTGAGGCCTTTCATATTCTCCTTCCTGTAAATGCTAGGAAAAGTTAACTCTGCCTTGTCAGCCTTTCAGTGGTGCTGCTCTCACTTGTAAATGCGTGCCATTATCACTTCAAAAGTATGACATCAGTTACCTGTCACCAGGCTTGCAATTAAAGCCCTGCTTAGAGAAAGTGCAGTCTGCTTGTCTATTGATGCAGGCCGACAATTGTCTGGAATTTTAATCGGGGTTACATGCATGTGCTGATAAAAGATGAGACCTGTTAGTGTCACTGTTCTCCTTTCATCTTTAGGTATCCTGCTTTTCGCTTTTTGTTCTCTAATTTTACAAAATGCTCATTGTGATGTTTTAAAAGGAATCCCAAGCCGCATTAAGAGAGCGCTGGAAGCTGCACACTGTGATTAGATAAAAGTGGCTCTAATGCATTAGGAGGTGTTGAGTTAATAGGAAAACAGCTTTGATTCAGTAGCCTCTGTCTGACGTGCCACTACAACACAAGGAAAAAGGCAGTGGGCAACTCCCCTCTAATCACCTCCTGTTAGCTGCAACCATAGGCAAATTGCTGGTGAGGATTAAGTGGGGAGACTATCACAGGATCAGTGTCAAGCACAAAAAAGAGTCAATTTGTGAGCAATCACGACTCCCTAATCACTTCTCTAAGAGCTTTAGGAATTACTAACAGTAGTCTTTAGAAGCCCGGACACATCATAAGCACCGACCTACAGAGATAAGGAATCGCTTTTGACCACAAAAACGTGTGATTACCACAGACGGAGCAGTTAAGGATGGAGATAATAAAATAAATGATGGCTGCGAAAACACCGAATTTG